>NW_016173916.1:0-11434 GCF_001687245.7 Rhagoletis zephyria
CAAACTGGTCCTTTCAATTTTCTGCTGGAGTTATATACTCAGTGACGATGCTTTGTTTGACCAAACTTCACTTAAATATATGTTGCGCGTTACTTAAGATGCAAGGTAATGTAACCTTCTAAAATTTTATTGGATGGAGAACTAAATTACTCCTGTTCCATCTTTTTAGTAACCAGTTCGAAACCAGTGCACAAATTTCCCTATTAAATAGTGATGCAGTTGTTGAAGAGTGAAAGCTTCGCAGCTAAAAATGACTTTCGAAATGCGTTTAGTTGGAAAGAAAAACGCCTGTGGATATTTACTTACACCCATGCACATTCATATGTATTTGTGCTTTTGTACAACTACTTACATAAGTAGGGGAATGCAGGCAAGCGAATGAATTGCAACAAATGGGTAATCAATTGCTATATTGACATGGGAAATGAGAAAACGCTAAAAACAATAGACTTTGAACATTTTAGATTATTTCATTGTGAAATGTTTGCACATTAGGATGAAACATTAAAAAAATATGCGGTTTCACTACTGGAGTCATAAATTTGTTATATTTTATAACTTTCGCCAAAATATTTCGGAAATCATCAAGATTTCACGTGCTAGACCGATTTGAAAATACCTAAAAAAATTGCATTATTTTTATTTTGCTGAACATTTTTATCAAGTGAAGTTAGTTTTTACAAAAAAAAAAAACAAAAAATATTTTATTTATAAAAATCTCGATTTTTGGTGTTATTTTCAAATGGTTTCAGCTTACGTAAATCTTAAAATTTTTTCTGAAATATTTTGGCGGTAGTCTTAAAATATAATTTTTATATTTCCGATGAAAAAACCCTTTCCATGTTTTTTTGGTACGAGGATTGATGCACACTAATGTACATATTAAGAATGTACTTTAGGGTGGATCAGAACATAAGGGGGGTTTTCTTTAAGCAAATTTCATACCCACCTATTTTGCTCCGTTTGGCCTTAATAACGAAAATGTGTGCCTCAAGGCCATTGGATGACTATTCAAGAGGAGTTTCAGTGTCGGTTGCGTAGGCTTTAATATATCTGAAGCTATAGCTTTGAATTGAGTGCTTTCGCTATTGTTAATCTGATTAATTGATTAAAGTATTGATGTTGCTTACTTTTCATTTGCCCAAATTATTTATTTTTGACTTTATGTTAGGAAATAAGTTACGGATTTGATCTACACAAGTCGTTGTAAAAATCTGAAAATTTTGTACCTATTCCCTCCCACTCTTATTTTAAATTTTTCGCAGAGAAACAGGATTTATTTTCTAGACTAAGGTATTAAAATAGCACCTTTTAAGACCTTCACAATTTACGCATCAAACTTTTTGTGTTTTGCGACCCACCCTAATGTCCATACAAGTACCTAGTTTGGATATTAGGATCAGTAAAATGAAAAAGCGACAGTATGCGAGAAAGCATTACAAATGATTACAAATATACGCGCATTTGTTTTAAACAAACGACTGCAAAAATTAACTCGACGGCGAACATGTAACGCATCGAGTTTGGCATGAAGTTCATTAGAAAGTTGGGATGCTCTTGTTTTTTAATTTCTAAAAATTAATGCGAACTCCCATTGTATGGTCATTTGAAATGCTATCCAAATACCTGCTCAAAGGTGCTATTCAGCTGATGTGTGTTTAGGGGTTTGCGTGCAGAGAACGCTTGGGAAAAAAGTTGATTGCGAAAGGAGGAAGCACTGACGGCATGTTTTTAATTACCAGCACACATGTTAGCAAATCTGCGCAGTGCACCAGCAAAAAAAAGGGAGAGCGAAATTTCGGAACAAGGGAAAAGTTAAATATTTGAAATGCGAATAAGGAATGAAGCTGTTGTGTTGGCAAAAGCTAAAGAGCATTATTGTACTATGTATGCACTTAAGGNAGGAGGAAGCACTGACGGCATGTTTTTAATTACCAGCACACATGTTAGCAAATCTGCGCAGTGCACCAGCAAAAAAAACGGGAGAGCGAAATTTCGGAACAAGGGAAAAGTTAAATATTTGAAATGCGAATAAGGAATGAAGCAAGGCAGTTATTAATTTTTACTGTGTTGGCAAAAGCTAAAGAGCATTATTGTACTATGTATGCACTTAAGGTAAGGTTAAATTCGTGGAAGCGCTTGTTTACCGTTGATCAAATATGAAACAGTTTTAAATTTAAGTAAAATCGAAATTTATTGACTTAACGTGTACTACCATACTTTGCAGAATTCTCTAAAATCTACACAAACTTCAACGCTTTTAGTTAAACGAATATACTTGCCCAAAGAAAACAACAATACAAAAGAAAAAACTTTTGAATTTAGTGTACTGCGCAGGGTGGTCACTGACGAAAAAAAAAATACTTACCGTCCACTTGAAAAATTGTGTCAAATCTGGAAAACTTCTAAGAATAACCTTTTTTAGTTATTTTAGTATAAACCAGGGACCGTAACAGTTACAACTTTTATTAAAAAAATCGCTCTTTAACAATTATTTTTTTACTCTTTAATTAATTTTAAATTTAATTACTCTTTAAAAAGCCGTTATTTTAGATTTTTATTTTATAAATCGAAAATAACAATTATTTTTGATTTTTATATAAATAATCTGCAAATAACAGTTATTTTAAATTTTTAAATTATATGTCTTAGATAACAGTTATCGAAGACCTTTATTTATAAAAGTCATAAATAAAAATCAGTTACTGACTTTTATTTTTTAAATCATACTTATAAATAAAAGTGTTCAATAACTATTATCCAAGACATATAATATAAAAATTGTTATTTTGGATTTATAATATAAAAATCAAAAATAATTGTTATTTTTTTTTAATTTTGCATAAAAATTGCAAACAGAAATTTATTTTCAAATTTGAAAAAGAACTTGATTGTTATGCATCACTTAGTTGTACAACATTTCCTTCATAGTGAAATTTTCCATGACAGTTTTCATCAATAACTGTTATGTTCGGTCTCTGATAAAAACTATAGTTCCGTTCTATTTCAATAGAAATTAATGGCATCCCCTCGGTGTGGAGTTATACTTAATAGACAAATGCAGTGACTCAAAAAACCAGTCGGTAATTTTTTTTTATATTCACAATTTTTATCAAGTAAATGTTTGTTTGCTATTTTTTGTATGAGAATATTGTTTACGCCACAACCAAACCTATGAAAATCAGGGATTCAAGCTACATACAACATTTAGAAAAATTCCAAAAATTTTCATCTAAATTTCGAGCATTTTGCTCTGAATTTTTAGAACAGTTTTGGGTTTGCAATTTTATAGCCCATGGAATTTTAGTATAACCAACAATGTGCAGCATAAAATTCCCGTTGATTTAATTATTTTTTTTTCATTTTTTTACTGCCGGTCTTTTTTGGTTTTTGTTCGTTTACCAATATTTATAAAAACTGCCGTTGATGTTTTAATTTTCTTCTGCGAATAATCATGGTGTGTAATTAAATATCAGTAAATTTTTTTATTTTTATTTAAAGAATGATTTAAAATATTTAGGCAGTCAAAAGCTCCTCAGGATTCGACTAAAATGAGTTTCGAATGGAGCACAATATGTTCGACTTTTATCGATATGATACATACCAGGTATGTTTCGAATGTCATATTTTTCACATTCCCGAATGCTCACTTATTTACTTAAACATTTTGTAAATAATTAGAACACCTACAACATGTTTATAACTAGTAGCCAAAGTTAAAAAGGGCCATCTTATATTTCAAAAAGTGTAATTTTGCTGCCTTTTCTCCCATGAGGCGATTTCTTAGAGGCTCGTATTTAAGGCCGGCTGCACTGCACCATTGCTCACTTGGGGTGGTTCGAGAGGATTTTCACCGAGATGAGCTCGTTTTTTCTTTAAGATAGGCCGTCAATTGAGCTTAAATTTCAAATTTTTTAATGTCTCCAGATTCTGCATCCGAGCCTTCGCTTTCGCTGGAGGAATCTAAAATTATTTCTAGGTTGCTTATAAGATTTTTGGCAATACTTGTTGAAGGCCCATCAATGTTGCTTGATATACATACTACTTAACCGTTTTGCGCCTGAAACTAAAAGGCGGTTATTCTCCGCACCCTGGTTAGACAGACTTAGAGCCATTTCAACAATATTAGAATGGACTCTCCGCCCATGTACACATTCGCATTATATTCGAATCATTTGAAGCGAATCGAAAGCAAATATTCGCAACATCCCTGAATTTTATTTGTTTCATATTTTTCTCTATGTACATATGTATGTGTTTTGTAAACTTCACCAAAATTTGTACTTGCATAAAAACTAAACAAATATTATTGGCTTATTATTTTCGGAGAAGTCGCGCATTGAAATTATAATGTATTTCATGAGTGTGTGTACATTTTTTTTGGAGTTTGTGTAATTTGTTCACTATTGGAAAGCTTACTGCTTACAGGCAGTGATATTGGGAACAATTTATATATACTCACATCTGCATATATACATATTTCGACCAGCCATTCTACCAATAACGTGGCGCGTTTATAGCTACAAATGATAGGCGATTACGAACGGCCTGAAATATTTCACTAAAATTGCAGTTTTCACAAATTAAGTAGCTATGTACTTCACTTAATTACAGAGAAAAGATTAGCAACTATGCCCTTAAGTATGATTTAATTTACATACAAGCGTATGTACTTAGTGAAGTGCAGGTGGTCAATATTTGCACATACTAGAATATGTATGTATGTAGCATGATTAAGTGAAGGTATATGTTTTTCATGCATACATACATACTTACATATACATATGTGCCATAAATGCTGATTATTCTGTTTAATGCAATTTTGGTGAAAATTGTTTGATTTGCGTGAAACGTTCCATAACAGCCACTGTTGGGGCTATAATTTTTCCGGGTGAATGCATGCAATAAATAATTCCTGATCATGACATTTGCAGTAAAGGAATGTAAAATGCATGTATGTTTATAAATAGGTTATCGATTTGCATGCATGCACATTTAATATTAAATATTATAGACATAATTTCGAGAAGAATTTTCGAAAGCATGGCCTTAACTACATATGTACATTCGTTTCAGTTTTATAATGCTGACAACTTGTATCCACTGGGTTACAATAACTTTGCTTAAGTTTTTGATATTCACATCTGCCAACAGTAGACACTCGTACCACTTGAATTACTAATTCATACGAGAAAATATTAAGAAATCTTTAGTTTGAACTTTTCGAATGTTTCAAGAGAGTTGTCACGTCTTTAAAAAGTTAAATTCATATTATTTAGTNTCATTGACTGAGGTCAGTTTATGGTTCAAAATACTATAAGTCGAGCTGATGATGTTTGAAGACCTAGAAAAGGTCATATGGTAGCATTTATTAATGTTCAGTGATAATTTATTTACCCGACTCCAAGTAATAACATTATCCAGATCATGTTGTAGATAAAGTGTATCAGAGACACAAGTAATTTTTTTTATTGAAATTAGTTTTATTGGTACAGGGTGATTTCAAATTTTATGATATTAAAAACCGACACTATGCACTCCGAAACGCCTGCGCGCATTTAAATGAAATATGCCACTAGGATCGCGTATAATGCTGATAAATATTTGGAATAGCTTCTAGGTTTTTGTATTAAAATTTTGGGTGTTTTAACGCCATATGGGTTTACTAGTATATAATATTAGTAAGATTACATTAAGGCGTTTGGTTTAAATACTTATGTCCAGACAAAATTTTGGATGTAAAACTGTTTTTCTAGGCACCCGATAAATTGCTGCAATTTCCTTTTTTGGTGTCCGATTTTTTAAATATTTATGTTTCGGTATTAAAACCATCTTCATTTATAACTTTATTAATTTTGGAAATACTATTCGCCTTTTTTATTTTTAAACTGTAAATATAAAGCTCTCAGAAAATGATTACGTTGCTGACTAGTGTTGGCCTTTATTCTTAAACAAAAATTATAATATATCAATTATTAAAAAATGCTGAAAAACTCAAGTCATGCAATTTTAAGTCCTAGCAGAAAAAGACTTCCCACAACTTAGTTATTTCCCTGCTGAATATGAAGCTAAAATAAGTATGTGTTATTTTTTCTCGCTTAAACTGTTAAGTTGTTGGCTTATGAATAATTTACTAGCGCGTTCATAAATCGAATTTTAAAGTAAACATTTTTTGCTGTTTGGCAAAGTTTATCTGGCGCTAATTCAATTGTTCGCATATAAATGGTATACATATATTTAAATATGTAAATATTTTCACATAGCAGACAGTTTGATAATAATTTATGGGATACAAAAAAAAAGTTTCAAAATTTAAAATAAAATTACTTTAATGATAGGTCTATTAAGATTGGTATTTATTATGCCATCTTTTACTCATTTAATTTGTGGTTCTGATGCTGAAATCTCCAAGCGAGAATAAGGCTTTAGTGAAATAAAACGATTTTGTGCAGGCGGATTTCGATTTTAAAATTTTCCTGGCATAACTTTTATTGCAAGTTGAGACAGCTAAACATATTAAAAGTAAATTCACCTAAAACCCTATTCATTAATTTTTTTTTTGTTTGCGCTTATTGTTTTGCTGCTTTAACTTATTCAACTTGAAATGCTTCATCATTATTTTCATCTCTTTGTTCGCTTGCTTTTGTTCTTATTATTAATAATAATTTTCTGATTGCCTCATGTGCTGATTTACTTAATCTCGTATTCAGATCACGCAACGACAACAGGTGCTCCAGCTTATCGAGAGTACGTATACGCCATGGTGCTTTCGACAGACAAATTATAAGCAAGTACGTTTTTTGTGAGCCTCTAAGGGAGAGTAAGGATAATTTCGTTGTTTAATGTATGTATGTAAGTGCATTAGACCGTACCACGTGAGATAAATATTTTTGCAAGGAAATTTCGATAATTGTTTTTTCTTTATTTAAAAAAAAACAAGTAAACGGTGTCCTTTTTTTTAAAGCGACATACATTTAATTTTTTTTTTTAAATTTAATTTGAAAAAAAACCACTATCAAAAGCTTGTAATATGAAAAGTTTAATCCGTCAATTTCGATTTTTTTCGATTTCGGAGAAAATGGCTTTTTTTGCCATAGTCAATAATGCACTACTTACTATTTGGCGGCTAAAACTCAATAAATAGTCGAAACAAAGGCTTTTTAAAACTTTTTGCAGCGAAGGTAGCTTCTTTTAACTTTTCAGCTGGCAAATTAGGAAATTCAGACCTTACAGGTTCTCTTGGGAAGTAAATATAATTTGACAATATTTTTCAAAAATTTCCACTATATCAAAGTTTTTTATAACTAAGTTCTATTTTTTCTTTAATAAAAATATTTTGAAAAAAATTGCGTTCAAACTTTATCAATAAAACCAAAAGTTAAAAAGTGGCCGCTTTAGGCCCACGGGGTTAAGATTCGTTTTTCTTTGCAAAAATGTGGATAATCCAATGTCAACCAATAAAGGACTAATTTTTTTTCAAGTTGGTCATAACTAGTTTTTTCCAAAAAAAAAATGGTTCAAAGTATCCAAAGTGCGAATGTTGTGGTCGCCTTTTTACAGTTTCCGTGACATCTTTGGCGTTTACAGTCGGTTAGTAAAGTATTACATAACGTTGTTGAGCAAAAATATTTACGCTCAGTGACGTACGCCGAGCTTGTTTTTTGTTTTCCTGTAAGGACGTACAGTCTAATGTGCATACACTTGTGTACTATATAATTTGTCTGATTTTGTGTGCGAATTTTTGGGAGCAACTCAGAAAATGAAGTCACGTTTGGCGAATAAATCAATTGAAATTAAAAGCAGTCATATAGACCGAATTAATGCTGATAAATGCCTGACGAGAGTTAGTATACTACATAAAAGTACATCGGGTTCGCGAGCAAATAACAACAACAAGGAAGTTTAAAAAAAAAAAAATCAAAATAATGAGAAGCAAACAGTGATTTATGTAAATTAGACAGGAAACGTTTCAATCACAAAAACGCTAAAAAATAAGCTTCCGATTTTGTGAGGTTCTTTATATGCTTGTGTAAGTATTCTCATGGGATGGGATATTCCTGTTGTGAGGATATAATATAACCCAGTGAACCAAAGAGATTAAACGAATGTTTTAATTCAAACTTCAAACAGATTGATGAAGCCCTCAGTTTCTCGGCCGTTTTAGAAGTATTCTCCATCATCTAGCTTTTCAATTAATAAACGAGGTCCGAGGTCGTGAAAACTTCAGACAAAATTTTCGACTAAGTAAGGTCCGGAAAAAAAATCTAAAATATACCGCATTACCAACTTAGTCCCGAAATATTTCATAAACGTCCGCAAAAGATCTCAAAAGTTTTGGTTTTTGCTGAAAGTAGTAAAAATAAGATGCTTCAAAGTCATAAAAAAATAATTTTTTTTAAAACTATGTGGGGAGGTCCTAATGAAACTTTCGAAAAGAAACTATATAAATCTTGTTTTTGATTATTAAGTTGTCGGTTTAAAGTCCCTAGATATCTGTGTTTACTCAAAATAAATTACACTGTGTGACAGCCGAAACCAGCCGGACTTTGTTTATATTTTTTGAAAGTATACATACTTAGAGTAAAACACTCGATGAATTTGCAAAAGCTATTATCAGCGTTTGTGCTCCTAAGTTAAGCGAACGTTCCAAAGATGGTTTTAATCGTTTTTTTTTTATGAAAAAAGGTTTCACATGAAAATAGAGTTCTTGAATTCTTAGAATTCTTGTGAAGAAATAGTAACATGTTTGAATTTGGGATTTTGTTAAATATGCCTTGGTTTCACTGAAATTTACTTCAGCTTAGATGCAGAAAATTTTTAATTTTATCAAGGATCTTTTACTTCTTCTATGTGGATAGACTAGGTTAGCTTGGTTAGGAAAACGCGTATGAAGACTTCATACTTTCCCGTAATGGCATGTTTTGCTGTTATTTGTGCCCTTTATGAGTGCAAACTTTTGTGCTTGATTACGAAGTTCCGCTAGCACCGGGCTTTACTGTTATGGTGTGTGTTAAATCAAAAAAGTCTTTAACTATTTATTTTTATAAAAAATATGGCTTATTTTTTTTTATAAAAATATGGTTTATTCTATAACAAACATCAAACTTTGTGCAAAAATAAAAAAGGCACAAAAAAAAATTCCAAAAAGTTTCACACTTTTCATTCAGAAAATTTCTGGGTATAAAGTTTTGTAGCACATTCAATTTTAGTATATAATACCCGAAATTTTTCTAAAAATATTATTACTTCATTCACAGCTGGTCATTGGATAGCGAACGCTTTTTAAATTTGTATAAAATTTTAAAATCCGATTTACACTTACACACTTTGCGCAGTGGATAGTGCACGAAGTGGATTGTGTACAAAGAAATTATCAACGTACTCAACACTCACATCAAAGCTCTCAAGAATTAAATTGTAAAGCAAATACGATAAACAAAGATTTTATGGCAGACGTACGAAACTGTTAAAGCAACTCACATATGAAATACGTATCAACAGAGAAAAAGATTACATACGAATTTGCAAATACAAAAAAATATATACACATATGCAGATGTATGTATGTATGTATTTGCATGCATGATTTCTAATCGTCTACATTTTGTACACAAAGCAGAGGAAAAATTTCCATTGCGAAAAATCAAAACAAATGTGCAGTTCAATTGTGAAAAGACGATAAATAAAAAGAAAAAAACGTAAAAATCAGAAAATTCACCATCAAATACATTGATGAAAAAACCCAAAAAAAAAATTGGAATTGTTTCGTAAATGTTATTACAGATTTAAATACAACCTTTGGTTTCCATTGTCGTACCTCCGTACGCTTTTGTTTCATGTTTTTAATAAGCAGCCTTAAGGCATACAAAAACATGTTGCCGCAAAAAAAACTGATAGAATGTGCCAAACCGTAGTTGATGTCTTCTGGGCAAATTAAAGGTCACACAGCTAAGTGCATTGATACTGTAAAAAAGTAAAAAAAAGAGAAAATTGAAAGCTTTTCATTCTTTCAAGAGCATATAAAGTTCATGTTTTCAATTTGAAAAAACATACAGAATATTGATTGGTCTCCATTAGCAGAAAGGAGACAACGCTCGTATGTGCATTAGGGCTGTCCAAAAATGCATGTGAAAAAGTAAAGTCGGAATTTCTATGCCCTCACCCCCCAGGGATTGTTCCATACCGAAAAAATATCAAAAAATATTTAGAGGTCACTCAAAGCGCCCAAAGTTTTCCATGTATTTTATATGGGGAAAAAACAACTTTTCGCAGAAATGGTATAGAATACTTAGTTGAAAATCAATATTTTTCTAGTCAATATTCAATATTTTTCTACCAGAAAACTCTGTTTATCTGCAGGATATCCCAATATTAAGACCCAATTGTTTATTTAACTGTTGTTTTATTGCAACTATAATTTATAGGTCCGCCAAAAACCCACAAAAACCCTGAAATATGCNAAAAATCGTTAGTATTAAAAAATGCCTAAATAAACAATTGGATATTATTATTGAAAGTCTCCTGAAGAGAACCAGAGTCTTTCGGTCGAAAAATATTGACTTTCAAGAATTCTATACCATTTCTACGAAAAAATTTATTTTTTCCATATAAAAGACATGGAAAACTTTGAGCGCTTTGAGCGGCCTCTAAATATTTTTTTTGATTTCAAAAGAATAGGGGTATACTTTTTTTTCGATTTAGAACAATCCTAGGGGTGAGAGCATTACAATTGCGACTTTACTGTTTTTGGACCACCCTAATGTGAATACATACATATATATTTATAGAAAAACGAGGCTGTTACAATAAACATCTTGTATGTGTATACAACTCGCTGCAAAAAAATAGCTCCTCAACATTTTTGAAGCTTGCGATTCGTTTTCTTTTGCTTTTTTAATGTTCATATATTTAAGTATAGCTCATCATCTAAAAAAAAAACATATATGTATGTATGTACATCCAAATTTCTAACTTTGCACAAAAATTCGGAAAAATCGACAAGTTTTTAAATTTGTCATATCTCTGCAACTAAGTATTTGGCGCAGATTGATAATACTTGGGTATATTGAGGCACGTTCATGTAATTCCGAGCTTAAATACATATTTTACTATTATTCCGTGTGCAATCCTATTTTTGCATTAAAATTTTCTTAAAGAAATTCAACTCATCAAGCAATTTCAAGTGATATAAAGTTTGCCATGATCTGCATATATCTGGAGGTGTTTATTGAAGTGCGTTACAGGACGGTAGGAGGTTTAGTGCGGTGGTTAAAGTCCCACAATGACGGGTTCACAGGCTTCCTTGTCGTAAAAAAATTTCTATATAAGTGTGAATAAGGTTTAATAACATCAAGGCCAACTAGATACATACATATGCCCTTTAACGAAGCCTTTGAATAATAAACATCTGAATACTGGAATCTGTGGCGGCAGT
>NW_016173917.1:0-11433 GCF_001687245.7 Rhagoletis zephyria
ATGTGTGAAATGGTGAATATGCGCAATAAAACATTGCTTCAAACCAATGCAAATAAATACGTACATATAAACATGCACATACATACAAACAGCAACATAATGCGATGCTACATAAAAATACATACACACGTACTTACGTATAAATATATACATATGTATATTGGGTGTCCTAGACCACCCATCCACCACCTCTAAAATGGAGGGAAATGTTTTTTTATTAAAAAAAAAAATCCAAAAATAAGAGCCAACAAATCAGGAAACCTCTGTCTTTTGGTTGTGTTACCTACTTAAATACTATAGTAAAATCATGTACGTGCGTCTAAATAAAGGAATGGACCACCGGTCAGTTTAACCCATGTAGTAAAAATATATATGTATGTACATAGCGCTCATTTACTTCAACAGTGTCATAACTCGAAAAAGCTGAACTCTAGAAAGGATCTTTAAATTTACACCAACTCCCATACTAAAAATTAGTACGTACTCGGCGTGATTCACTGCGCCCTAACCGTATTTTTTTGTGCTGTGTACCCGTATTGTAATACTTCGTTTATTTTATCAATTTAATTGAATAACATTTTTCAAACAGGTGGCAACCCTAAATCTCTTCAGTTTGATACCCTTATTGGAATTTCAATTTATCATATTAATTAAATTAGATTACAATTTTCAAACAGGTGGCAATCTTCAACAAAAATATTTTCGGCTGTAAGGCTTCTTATGCCTCTTTCTTTTGGAGCCGTACTGCAATATTTATTTTATCTTATCAATTTACTTAGCTGCAACTTTTGAGCATACATACAAACAGACACAAATTTTAAAGGCAGTGTCACACGATTGGTACATTTGCATATTTTTTATATTGGGCTATTGGTACAAAATAAAAAAAAATTGGCACAACAAAATTTTCTTAGTCACACGATTGGTACAATACAGCGAACTAAGGATGGCTAAAAGAAAAAAAAAAAATCGATTTATTTTTTATCGAAAAATTAATATCAGTGGCAACACTTTTTATAAATATCTGGATTAAAGAAGGTGTAAATTTTTTCATTTTACTAAAGCTTTTTCAAACACCTTTCGTTTGGTATCCAGCTCATAATATCTCATTTAATTGTAAATTTTTGGGCTTAACTTTTTAGATTGGCGATAACGCTAATGAAAACTGTTTTTAAATCGAAGATCTCTTAAATAATCTCGTTTGGTACTAAAATTGTAATATTTCATTTATATTACCAATTAAATTGAATAAAATTTTACAATCAGGTGGCAATCCACTTTAAAAATATTTTCCAAACTAAGCTTTCTGCAATAACACATTTATTAAACACTTCATTTATGAAACAGATGGCAACACTCTTCAAAATTTTTTTTGGGAAATTGAGCTTTTTTAAGGCTCTCTAGCTTTATACCCGCATTGTAATATGGTGTTTATCTTCTCAATTCAATGGAATTAAAATTTTTAAAAAATGTGGCAACCCTATTCCAAAATATTTTCCCGCAAGCATTCTTAAACTTCATTTATTCTACAACAAATTGTAATAAATAGTGTTTATTTTTTTTTTTATAAATTTAATTAAGCGCAATTTTTCAAGCTGGTGGCAACACTCTATTTCTACTTGTTGTTGCCTCTTTGTGGACCTTCTCTTTGTTATTTGTTAAATGTGTTACATCACTTTTGCCACTTCATTTTGTATATAAGATTGTATGACCATCTCTCAAAAAACATATATATGCATGCATACCCAAGGATATTTTAGTATGTAATATGACAGTATTTCTTAAACGAATTAATTTAATGTTTTCCATACTTTGACACTAAAAGGCAGGACAACAACAGGATGGAAGCATAGCACAAGGTGCACAAAGACACTTTTGTTTGTCCACTTTGACGGCTTACAAATGAATTTACTAAAGAAACAAACACATAAACACAAACACATGTACATATATGTATGGTTGATGTGAATATAAAATCATTTTCCGCCACTACTCGCACTGCTTACACTTCTAATCAACGAGAAATGCAAACAACAACAAAAGAAGGATGGATGGATGCGACATCAGCGACTAACAAAATCAGCTCCTTTTGCTTGCTATTGCAACCTTAGTATACTTCTCAGGAAATCCTACCAAGGAGTTTGCAGCAGACATATAAAGTAAAGTGTTTTTGCATTCAGGCGGCTTAAGTGTGTCCTTGTGATGTATTAAACATATATATATATGTATGTGTATACATTAATACTTGTATATGTATATGTACATATGTATTTACAAAGCTCTTTCAGCGCGTCAAAAGACATGTGTAACTTATGCTGAATGGAGCCTATATACATACAAACGCCTACTTGCGCCAGCATCCAAGAAGCCGAAGCGGAAAGACATAGACAAAAGTGCAAAGATTTTGCTATGCAATGCATGTAATGCTGGACGGACGGACAACAGGTGGCAAAATATTAGCAATATGTCTCGACAAATGTTTGACTGTCTGTCTGGTTGATGTTTTCTTCGTTTTAGATTTCCTTACTTTTGATTTTTTTGCTTTCACTGCAGTCGCATGCATATTTGGTTAAACAATATGAGCAATTTCTATGAAATTTAAATTAAATTCTTGCATTCACTTAAATGTTGTACATAGCATTCCTTTGCCATTTGGTGGCAAGGAATTTAGGAAAGGCAGGCAGTAGATTTGCTTGTAAGAGTATTCGTTGCAGAATAAGAAAAAATGCAGTATTATTTTGGCTTTAATAAAGTTGGGGCATAATTTGCATGAAACGATTGAGTAGGAGAAAAAATGAAGGCAAATAGCATCAGCCTGAAATGAAAGACTTTGGATGAATAAAAGATGGAACAACTGGCTACAACAATCTAGAGCGCTACAGGCTACGTAAGAGTACCAAAGCACTCATGCTTCTTCTTCGGACATATATGAGCCGTCTGGATTGTAAGAAGCATACGTCATCTCCACGTCTTGTGTTCAAGGTGACTTCTAACGGAATTTATCTACAAAGTGTTCTACCGTCATAAACTAATGACACAACTTTTTACCTCTGGCGTGATTCATTCGAATTTAGACATCGTCCACGCATCGAGGACCAAAACTCTTGCTAGGAAGTTTTTTTCTGGACTAAACCAAGGTTCGCTTCATTTGTCTATGCCAATGTACATGTTTCTGGGCCAAATGAAGCGTATGACGTACATATGTCCTATTGAGTTGTGTAACTTTCCTTCTGATCTTCCAGCGCTATGAGGCGTAAATTTTAGTTCTTCCGTGGAAGTGAAATATCTAGAACGAAATTTTTATTATGGAAAGCTCACGTCAAGATGAAGGAAAATCGAGCGCTGAAAGTTTTCGGACATTGTCGGAGGACCTTTAGTAAGACTTGTACTCGGCTGTACTAAAGTGGCTTAGGGCCATGGGTACAACATCACGACCGGCTCTTAATGCTTTGCTGGATGCGCCACTTTCTGGATTTAGCGGTGAAAACAATGGGCATCTGGCATAAAAAGTGAGGTTAAGCTCACCAGAGAAGTGAAGTGTACTGAAAGTCGAGTCGGAGATTAAGCTCACTTTTGATGCGTGGGCCCAAAGGGAAATAGCCAAAAATGGTCAAAATGTCACTTAACTTAATCAGCTGACCACAAGGGTACACATCATTGAAACGAAGATTTTTCAGATTTTCCTTGGTTTTTTGAAAAATTCTTCTAGAACTTCGCCAATTGAAAAATTTAAGTCTTTGTGAATATTCATAGAGGCAAGACCGTTGAACCATTCCTGACCTGTTGTATTTCTCAAGTAGGTTTTAATCCTTTTCAGGCATTAAAAACTGCATTCAGACAAGTTTAAAAAATTTGACTTTAAATCTAATAAATTTAATAATTATATTAAACATAAGGTGGTAATCCTATTTACAAATACGCCAGGATGGAGGTACTCTCCTGTATATGTGTGTATACATATACATTCTCGATTAAATTAATAAGATAAAATTTTGTATTACGAAAAACCTTCTTGGAAAGTATTTCCCTAAAATACCTTTCATTTGATCTTCGTATTAAATTGTTTTAGTTAAATTTAATAAAATCGAGAATTAGTAGCAACCTTGCACTAATATCCTAAGGGATAACAATTACTAAATAGGCAAATTATTGTTTAAGAGCTTTTTTTAGTACCAATAAATAGTAATATTGTATCTTAATCTTTTAAACAAAAAATTTACCAAACATACGATGGAAAATAGACGGCGACCTTATTAAAAATATTTCTGAATTGTTTTTTTTTTTTTTAATTTCCATTCGATGGCCATATTACGATGTTTTATTTTATTTGTAATTAATTGAAAATAGGTGGCAACCCTTTACTAATATTTGCGGAAATAGCACCAATACAGATAACCTTAAAATGCAAAACTTTACATAAATACACAATTTTACAAAATTGTTAGAGCTGTTCCCGTAAAACCTACGGATGTATATACAAGAATTACCCCTTTGAAGTAACAAGAATAAGAATTAGGGTCTAAATTTCCCGAAAATCTCAAGAATATTTCAGGGCAATATCTGGACTAGATCTATGCCATTTGAGCCTAGTTCAGGCTTAGTTCGGGTTCATTCCGAGACTAGTACAGGACCATTTCCGGACTATTTTACGATTATTTCAGGAATATTTCGCGACTAGTTTGGCATCATTTTGGGACTAGTTCGAGATAATTTCGGGTTAGTTCGAAAATAGTAACGAAATGATTCTGCAATAGTCCTGAACTGTGCCCGAAGTGGTTATAAAAAAGGTGTGCACTGGTCCGGAACAAATGAATAAAATGAAATGAAATTAATGTTTTATTTCTAACCTAACCTGTTTATGTATGTAACTGAATCGCCTAATGCTCGCCAAGCTGTACAAGTTTACACATCAAATTTCATGGGTACCCGTTACTCACGGATATTTTTGTTTGGATGTTGCTCGGACCAGGGATCGGACCTTGGACCTACCGAAAGGTAGTGCGCTCGTCTAACCACTCCACAACGGCGGCCACCAACATATGCAACTAGATACTTTAAAGTCTAAGCACTAATGTGGCCAAATTATTGACAATGCCAATGTAACTATCAATGTCAATACTAAGTTTTAGCTTCAAATGCCAACGCTATTGGCACTACTTGCTTCTGACAAGGTAAATTGTAAACAAAATTTTATACGTTTAAATTGGTATACATATACATATGTACATATCGAGCCCTAACCGCCAAAATAACGTAAGCGACATTTTTTTTCCAAAATTTTCTTTTTGATGCAGAAATGCATCTAGATGCTCTAGGAATATTTCTGCATCAAAAAGAAAATTTTGAAAAAAATGTCGCTTACGTTATTTTGGCGGTTAGGGCTCGATATATTTGTGTGACCCAAATAAAGGTCTGCTGTGTGGTGTATAAGATATAGCATATGGAAAATTGAAAATACGTTTGATATCGTACTTCACTTGGTTTGTGCAATAAGTTGCTGTATTTCATTAGTTGTTTACAAAAATTAATATCTACTTTAGCATACACGTACACACTCGTACACAAGCTTGCACACAAACATAATTAGAAATATGCTGCCACTGCTTTAGTGCTTAGTATGTTACGTATACGCCATGCGCCACGAATCATTTCAATAAAACTCCCTTTCAGTTAAATAGCTTTATCTAACCGAAACATTTTCCAATTTTTGTGCTGCTAGAAATTTATCGAAGCACATACGCAATTGAATTGTTGCGCAATGCCAAGTTGGAAAATTGGTAATTTTGTAATTTGAGACAAGACAAACATAACCTCATTTAAATGCAAATGAAGTCATCTGAGGTATGCAAGTGTTTGTTGTTGTGTGTGCCATTTTCTACGTTAATTCAATTGACTCAATTGGGAAGGATGTGCTCCTTCGAGAGCAAAAAAAAAAAAAAAAAAAACTACCAAACCCGCTGTTAACAAAAGTTGAAAATCTGGTAATTTTCTTCTACTTGTTTTTCAGTTATTACAACAGTTTCCAATCAACGGCGACATGAAAGAATAATTTTCGTGTATGTTGTGTATGCACATGTGTGCTATATCTGTGACTATTGAAGTGTGCTTCGTGCACTTGAGCGGAAGTGGCTGTTGAGAAAGGCTACAAATAGCGTAGTCAGAGAGGGATGGGGGTGTATTGATTTACAGTTGAAAAAATTGAGTTGATGAAAAGTTCTTAGCAATATTTATTTCGTCAATATTTTAAGTGAAAATTAGATGTTCAATTATTTAAATTTTATAGGAAGCATACTTTAGTATAACTAGGTTAATAAAATGTGCGTACTTCTGCATCGCATAGAGGGCATTCACAATGAGCAAACATTTCTCCGAGAGTGGAAATATGACATTTTCATAAGCGACATTTTTTTCAAAGTTTTCTTTTGGGTGCAAAAATATTCCTAGAGCATCCAAATGCATTTCTGCATCAAAAAGAAAATTTTTAAAAAATTTCGCTTACGTTATTTTGGCGGTTAGGGCTCGATGGTGTGCAGAAGAGCTTTGTTTGTAAATTTGTCTTTATAACATTTGCTCCCTTTCATAAATGCTATTTGCTGCGTTCCTGCATTATTGCACTCGTATCTATTAAAGAACGTATTGTTTTTTTCTTGTTGCGTATCTTCCTTCAGTTACTCGCCTTTTAACTGTACGTATACTCTTTCAAATATAGCCATTAAAATAAACATTTTTCTATTAAAATTTTGCTAGAAACTTTTGGGCACAAAATGCTTATTTGCTTCCAGCTTGTGCGCCTAAATGTAGGCACATTCAAATTGGCTGTGCTGAGATTGCAACAGCTGCTGCGTCGGAATAACAAAAAAAAAAAAACGATTTTTTTTCAGCAGTAATATTTTTAAAACATAATTTTTTTTTCACTCAGCAACTAAAGCAATTTTTCACATTTCCCAACTAAGGTCAACACCGTTGCTTGGCGGCGGTGTTATGCAACATTTTTCTATCTAACATGCGTTGCATAATTTTTGGGCGCATGCCAACTGCATCGCGCAGCAAAGCTGTAGTCGTGGTGTTGCAAGCTCAGCTAGTGGGTTTTTGATTTTATTTCCTTAGCATAGGGAGAACGAAAATAATAAAAAAGGTTTTCCCCTCAACCCTGCTTCACTTCTGTTCACTTTAAAACTCAATTTATATATATAGCTGCTATGCAGTGTTTTATAAGATTTTGCTTTTGTGGTGGTTGTGCTATGCAGCTGCTAGTTTTCTCAGCCATTTCGCCGCCGCCCAAAGACTTTGTGCATTTTGTCTGCACAAAGTGAATAAATGGCCTAAAGGCCATTCTTAGTAGCTGGGCAGCAGGCTGTAAGTGCTGTGCGCTCATTGTGTGTGTGTGTGTGAATGCCTTTTGCAATGCTTAAGTTCGCCCCCGCCCCCTCTAAAGCTGCTTTCTCGCATCTAAATACGGCAAGTTTTGCTTGTTTGCATTTCTCTTTTCTATTTGTCCTTTATTTGTCTTTGATTTCTGGAGGGTATTTTATTTGCATAAAACTAAAATATCCATTTCGACAATTTTCGACATTTTCCGGCGCCCATTCCCACGACTCCAGCTCAGCGTAGCTACCCACCCACTCAGCCCCTGGCAGTCTCCGCGAGTAGCAGCAAACCAGCATTTTGTGTGTTAAACATTGCACTCTTGCTTCGATTCATAATTTAATGCCATGCCCTACTGCCAGCTATGTATTTCGTTTGAATTTCGACCACTAAAGTTGCCACTAATAATATAATTGTTGATTTTATGGTCAGCAATTCTGGGAAGGGGACTGATTTCGATTGCTTTAGGCAAGCAGCTTATTTTGTTTATTTATTTGTAATTAGTTGGCATTAGTGCGGCTTTACCATACAAACATGCATACATACATACATATGGACATACTTTTGCGGGAATATTTTTTTTCATTTAGCTTTGTTGTTTTTGCCTTTGAGCCTGCCGTTCTTGTTTTTGTGCGTGTTCATGCGTGCTGCTCGGTTATTGCATTTTAATTAAGTACTTCTGTCATTTTGATAATGTTGTTGGCATTTCGTGAGCACCCGCATTTAATGAGTTTCATAAACCACATAATTTCGCCTGGCCAAAGCTGCGGGTTGCTATGGCGTACATAGGTTTTTGCTTTCTGGCATAGCCCGTATTAATTTTAAATTAACATATTTTATTATAATTTGTCTAATTAAGGTATTATTTTACATTTGAATAAATTCTAATAATTTTTCAGTCGTGGCTGGAATGTATGTATGTACATTGAATAGCTCATTTTATAGCAAAGCAGTTATCAGTATGATTTACATGCATGGAAGTTATTGAAACGAAAAAAAAGTTAAAAGCAGTTTATGTAAACAGGAAATGCAATATATAAGAGGTAATCCGATGGTATTACCCGAACCATTTAACATAAGCCATGAAGGTACATATATTCTACGGCCACAAGTTCAATGGGAGCCGGCTTAACTATGCTTCTGGAGATCCCCGTGGAGGTTGCCAGAGCCACTATCTCTTGTTTGTGGCCCCTTATGACTGCAGAACCCTTTTTGGAAAGAAGTAAGTTGCACAGTATAACGTCCGTATATAAGTTGTGGTAAGCGTGCTCACTATGAAAAGATAAAATATGGAGATATAGTATTACAAGATTGAGCTGAGACCTTATGCCCGACTACATAGCCCACTAAGCCGAGCCGGAAATGTGGCTGTGAGTTTTGAATTAGTGTAAGTTCCATCGCAGCGATAAATCTGATCTCACCAAAGTATTGAAAAACTATTGCACAAAGGATGCCTCAGTAGATACCCTTTTGTGATCGGTACCAGAACCAACGGCATCAACATCACACTAATGTACCCAGAGCATCTCCTAATGGGTTTAGTTTCCATGAATTGGGTAACACTTATCAGGAAGTGTGTTATCGATCACAGAGCAACGTCCTTAGACTCTATGGCCCTTTCGGTTCTATTAACCAGGTGGTGTAAGACGGAATCCATCGACTTTCCTTTGAAAAATGCCACCGGTGTAAGAGCTTTTGAAAGCTTTAGTTTTAGAGTTGGGATTTGTAAATGCGAAGTCGAAGGTTCCAAAGATTGTCGAGTGCTCATGTATCCGATTGAATAAACCAGTGCTCCTAAGCTGTATCTTTCTTTAATGGGTACCCACTACGATGCTATAGAGTAATACACTATTTTTACATATGATAAAGGGACGCCCTGAGTTCATGGAGTACCATCCACCAGTTCAGTTCTAGTTTTCCCGATGACCTACTCAGCGAGCACCAGTTTTCCATGCCGCTGTTATATGCCGATTTGTAGTAACTTCTATTCTAGTAGATTGCTACTCTTTTTAGTTGAGATTTATTTTTGAAGATATTTGGATTGGAAAGGTATAACAAAAGAAGAAAAAGAAAAATATCCACCTAAAATTCATTTTACATTTGCAATTTGATTAACCTTATTGCATTTGTTTTGCCATTCGCAGCTTCTTCAGTACTTGAATTGCTTGCTAAGCAAATTTACACAACTAGAAAATTGGCAATCTTGGAATGCTGCATCGAAATAGCAGCGAAGTTATGAAAATATAATTTTGCTTGTTTGCTGTGATTTTTATGGCTGCTACGTGTGCATACAAAACGCAGAGCAAGAAGTCGCTTCTAGAAGTATGTATGTATGTAGTGGATGTGTGGGTATTGCGGTGGTGTTGGCAAAACAAAACCAAAAGGTACAAAAATAAATCGCGTAGAAATAATGGAAAAGAAAGAATAGCGAGTAGAAACATAAACAGCTAAAGGACATTGGTAGCAGTAAACTGAAAAATTGGAAGATGATTTGGCGCAGATTTATGCAGATTTGCAATTTCGAGAGAACATCAAATCAAAGAGAACAAAACATGAATCTATGGACGTTTGAACAAGAAAAAAGTAGCGTACGACGAAATTGATGTTTTAAAAAAGAAAAAAAATAAAAAAATAGAATAAAACAGAAAATGAGCAGTAAGGAGAAAAAGGTGGGTGGTGAAGTGGAAGCTGGCAATTGTTATACCAAACTTTCAAGTAATACATTTTCTTCAAATATTCCTTGGCTAACAAGCATCACACTGCTATATTCAAATATCATAACGTCGCCGTAAGCGCCATTTTTACGATTTTTAGTTATAGACGCAGTTATATATTAAAAAAAAAAAAGAACTTTCGATCGGTGTCATCGATTTTTGGAGAAATCGTTTAGTTTCCGAGATGCTGAATAAATTTTTTTTCGTTAATTTAGTGCAAATTTAGTTAATAACGCGGTCATACTGAACTAATCAAGATGGCGTTATCCATTTTTTGGATATCTCCTTTAGTTTCTGAGACATTGAGTAAAAAGTATCATCAATTTAGTACAAATTTGTATGACATTTTGTCCTATTTCAAACAAAGTGGCTGCCAAATTGTTGACAAATGTCGCCTACAACAAAATTTTACTAAAGCTAGTCCTTCATAAATTTAAAACTAATTAACAACAACAACAATAAAAATGAAACAATTTGAGAATTTCACGAACTAGTAACATTCTCCGAGGCTTCAGAAAATCTATCTTCACATTTTTGAGAAATTGCATTCCAAAAATCAATCGCAATTCCCAAAAACCTGCCGAAAGTAGGTTAGGTTACGGAGGACGTGTGTGGAATACTTTCACTCGGAGACAGAATTGCCCATTGTGAGTGCCCTCTTTGAGTGAGTGTCAGGACGAGACACGTACCTACATATATTGACACAGTAGCTTTAAGTCATTATTTTACTGAACCAATTACTATCCCTGATGAAGCCGAGGCGATCCAACAGTTCCACCCCTGCTACTTCGCCCACACTGTTGAAGAAGCGTGAACCCAAGTGCCTTTAGTGCCTTTGCAGAGAGTACTCGTTGGTATACGCCATCGTTGAAGCATTGGTGCTTGTGATGACGCCGGTAGGGACCCTTACTGCAGATAGATTGAGTTTCAGTATGTCCCTTGTCTTTTTCCTACTCAGCCGCGGCCATAATAATAAGTTTGAGGTCTCACAGTCTTCCCGTTTGTTCCACAAGTCATTCGTCACGGCGACGGTGTGCCCATTAATTTTCCTAACGTGATCAATAAACGGTGGTAGTACGGAGCTATCCGCTTCTTCTATTGGCGTCTCTGAGCCGCATCTAGCCTTCTCATCAGCCGACTCATTCCCTTCAATATTGCTATGTCTGGAAACCCAGCCAGTGTGGTGCGACATTTCTATCCAATTCCTTATTTCACTATTCTAGATCCTATTTCTCTCAGTGCTGCCTGACTGTCGACACAAATAGAACTGGAACTCTACTACTAAGTAAAAAACTAGCCGCCCTCTCTATAGCGTAGATCTCCGCTTGGAAAACACTGCAGTCGTTCGGTAGGC
>NW_016173918.1:0-11433 GCF_001687245.7 Rhagoletis zephyria
ACAACCCAACGGAGAGTGACAGTTTTTGTTTATTCTTCTCCTCAGCTTTGTTCTGTTTTACATAGCTTAAGTCATCACCGCCAGAATGGCACAACATTGTATTCTATCATTCTTGATTGCGAGCATAAATTTTAGTAGTTAAGAAACCAACGACAACCAACCAATAAATCTCAAAAAAAAAATAAAATCTGGACATCCGAAAAATCGAAGACAATTAAAAAAAAAATTTAAATACTGAACATTTTCAACTAACGTTAATCATTTTCTAAAAGTCTCGCAAAAATTTATAAAAGTGTAAGAAAATTGTAAAATCTAACACACCAAAATTCTGTGTGATCCAAGAAGACACCAAAAAAAAATTTAAAATTACCGAGACCCTAAATTTCTATAGTCTGATTGGAAAATATTGAAAATTTACAAAATTCCCAAAGGACACAAAAATTTCTGAAAAGTTCCAAAGTATAAATAAATTTAAAAATCTTACATATCCAAATTATAGATGATCCAACAAAAAAACATTTACAAAACATCCTGAAAAGACCGAACATTTTCAATCAGCGTTAAAAAATTCCAAACCAGTCCGGAAAAATTTCGAGGAGCGTCAGTAGATCCCAGAAGTCCAAAAATTACAGGAAAATTGATGATTTCTTAAAATTCTAAATGTCTCGAAATGTGCCAATAGATAATCAGAATTCTGAATTCCGATTACTCTCAAAAGATTCTGAAAAAAGGGCCTAAAAATTCCTCAAAATCGCAATAACGCCGTAAATACTTAAAAAAAGACAAGAGATTTTGTAAACTTATTTGGCAGTTTTCTTTAATCCAGCAAAACATCTATGATTTTTTATTCAAAATGATATTGAAATGTATAGTGATTGTATTGTGGCGCTTTCTGTTGTACCAAAAAATGTTGCCTTCTTAGTTCCCTCTACGCACAAATCCTAAGGAGAGGACAATGAAAGGGCAAAATTATTTGTAGAAAAGAAAACGCCGATTGTGTAAGTAATCGCTATACTCTACCGGTACTTTCCTGTCTATGTAAATCATTTATCTATAGCATTTGCAGCGAGCAAGCAGTGCTTGTTTTTGTGACAAGAGGGCAAGGAATTTAACTTCATTATCTGTAATGTGCATTTGCTAAGTTACTTCCTTTACTATACTGTGCAATGATGTGCAGACGGGCGAAATAAAACCATTTAAGCAGCTCCCTAAGCATTACGTATACGCCACGGAGTTTAGTTAAACTGATACAACAAATTTACGTATACGCCACAGTACTATATGTACGGGTGTGTTCAGAAATGCATCAAGTCAAAGCATCATTCGCTTTTACTTCTAAACTTCTAAACGGAAAAACCGGGTACCCGGGTAGTTCAAAATTATTTCTACCTTAGTCCCAAAGGTTCAAGCAATAAATTTAGCAACAGAAAAAAAAAAATGTAGGCCTGAAAACGACCGACGAGGAATCCCTTGTCAATGCTGTTTCAGAACCTGACCATACTTTTTGGCGTTTAATTCTTGGAGTAGGACAGGAATAAGCAATAAATACATAAACACTAATACGTTAATTTGAATTTTCTTCTTTCTTGAAAATTTAATTGAAAATGTATTCTGTTATTTAAATTTTACTGCCCTACAATTTAACAACAAAATAAAAAAAAAACTCCTAAATGCAACATTTTCCAAAGTTCATTGATCTTCTACACCAACACACATTAATAATAGTCATTTATTCTAAATCTAAATTCTCTACAATTTAGCATTTTTCGAAAAAATTGCAATTTACTATTTACAACCATTTATTATAGTCATCGACTAACGTCAACAACGTTCATGTCAATAGCTAAATTATGAACATGAACTATGTCATGACTTGAAGTCATTACGTTTAGCAATAACAAATTTAGTTGACTTTTTTAATTTTTCTTTTTTTCCTTTAGTTCATGTTTCACTACATTTACACACACATACAAATGTATGTAAATGTCCTTAACGATTTGTTATTCGTTTTTTTCTTTTACTAGCAAATTGCCTTGCATGCAACCGCAAAAGCAAATGTGCAGTTATGTAAGCGCCCAGTATATAAACTAGGCGACAAATGAAAGTGTACACCTTTTTTTGTAATATAATATTCACAATTATTTTCATAAAAAAAAATTTTTGCACTAAATATTTATGAAAATATAGTTCATTCTATAATATAAGCCACATAAATCAAAGTTTCACACTTTATATAAAGTTCACAAAAATAAAAAAAAAAAATTCATCAAAACTTTCAACTTTTTATTAAAAATTTTTAGACAATTTTCGAGTTTGTTTTGTAACCCATTCGATTTTAGCAAGTTTAAAATGGCTAAAAAATACCGTTAATTTTTCATTTTTTTTTGTGACGAATTTTTGCACAGTGCGGGAGATCGTTAACAACAAAATTTCAAAAATTACACTTGAAAAAAAAAATCTCAAAAATCAACCCGATTTTTAGCTGTTTGAAACTTACACTTCGTTAGACTAAAATTGAAAGGGCTATTAAACTGCATACTCTTCTAGAAATTCCAAATAAAAAGTTTAAAATTTTCATGAAAATTGTTTGAATTTTTATGAATTTTATATAAATTATGAAAGTTTGATTCATATGGTTTATATTATAGAACTATATTTGCATAGATATTTAATGACAAAGATGTTTCATGAAAATAATTGTGAATATATTAACAGAACAAGGTGAACACTTTCATTTGTCGCCTAGTGTATATATATAAATATGTGTATGCATACGAATTTACCTGGTTTTGACTTGGAATTCGTGCGGTTGAACTGCCCCCAATGGACTCATTGCTTTATTTGAAGTAGAAATGTCAGTTTTAGTTGATGACAACTGTGAACCGAGTTTGCTTAGTTGCTTTGCTAAATTATTCGTTATATTTATTGTGTCATCAAAAAATGACAAATGTACAGAAAGGCGGAGGAAACCTGGGAGAAATTCTGACAAATTAAGTATTTTGATGGATGCATGATAAAGTAGGGAACGTAGATGGATTAGTTAACCTGAACAGTTTTACTCCGCAGACAAAAATTAATCTTTTATTTACATTTTAGTTTTTGTGGAGGTTTATTTTATTTTTTTAAATCCATCTTGCTTGTCACTGATAGTGAAGAGGCAAAAACGATTTTTATATATGAAATCATACGACGGTGCTTCGACTTCAAGAAAATTTATATGTGTACATAATATACACATAACACAGTCTTGGGCTTTATATGTATGTGCAATAAGGTTTTACTTTTTCGAAGAGAGTTGTCACCTTTTATAAAACTAAATTCGAATTACTTAAAAAATAAATAAATTATTGCAAAATGGGTGTCAGTGGAAATGGTTTTAGAAAGCTTTTTTTCTTAACTTAACCATAGGAGGGTTGCCACCTGTCAATTTGAATTAAGGGAATTAGGTCACATAAATATGTATCACCATATGGATGCCAGGCGGGAGGAAGGGGTTTAAGAATGTAGTAGTTTGAAATTTTTTTGAATAGGGTTGCCACCGTTTTGAAAAGTTGAATTTAGTTAACTTATACGCAAGTTATATGAAATATGAAAAAACGGGTGTGAAACGAAAGAGTGTTAAGAAATCCTTAGTTTGAACATTTGGAATGTTTAAAGGGAGTTGCTACGTATTTAAAGAGCTGCATTTAAATTATTTACGAAGATGGATGAATTATTAAAAGGTAGGTGTCAATCGAAATTGGCTTTTAAAGGCTTTATTTCTGAAACATATTTAGAAGGGTTGCCATATGTTCAAAAAATCAAAATCAACTTGAATTAAGGCAATTAAATAATTGAAATACATACAGACGTATGCGCATGTGTGTGTCAGACGAAAAAGTTTTATGAAGGATTCTTAAAAATATTTTGATGGTTTTAAAAGTCGAACTTAGTTAAATTACATACAAGTTATATGAAATAATGAAATATTAAAATACGAGTGTGGAAAGAATGTTTAAGAAATGTTTTTTTTTTGAACTTATAGAAAGGTAAATTCAAATCGATTAATAAGTTAACGGAATTATTAAAAGATGGGTATCAATCGATATGAATTTGAAAAGGTTTAATTTCTTACCTTTACTGAGGAGGATTGCAGCCTGTTTGAAAAATTAAATTTAACTTAGTTTTAAATTAATTGAAATATGTATTTAAGACGATTTTAATTCGAAAATACTTTTGAAAATTATTTCCGCCTGTTTGAAAAGTCGAATTTAATTAACTCAGATTAACTTCAGATTAAAAAAAATGTCTTGGAGAGCTTGGAGCGTGATCGCGCTCTTTTTAGCTTCCTAACTACCCGAGGGGTACGTAAATTAGTCGCGGCCAGAACATTCAAGTGTACTCATGTGTCCGCTTAAGTGATGGCTAGCCACCTCGTGGAAGTCTTCACAGCCGTTTTTTTACTTCCGATTTTCAATTCCACGATTTTTACGCTCACTTCAAGAAGATTTACTCACACATCTGTGATTTTAACATACATTAGACCTTGCCATCCATCATCGAACATTTTACTCTCCTTTTGAGATGAAGGAGCTTCGCTTAGTGCTTAGAAATGCTGGAATCAACAAATCTCCTGGTAGTGATGGTTTAAGTTACGAGTTTTATAAATTTGTTCCCTAATGTTTTTCAAATGAACTCTTAGCACTTCTTAACTTTATATATCTTAAAAAGCAAATCCCCCCTTATTCCGCATGTCTGTTACAATTGCTCTTTTCAAGAAATATTGTTTTTCTTCCGCTTCCAACTACAGAGGCTTAACGCTTTTGGATACGTTATACAAAATCTTTACTGGCTTACTTTTAGGTAGAATAAATGCCTGGGTTGAATGCAATAAGATCCTTGACGAGCTTCAAGCCGGTATCCGCAGGTACTACTCAACAATGGATAATTTCTTTAACCTAACTAGTATTGTACATTTACACTTTGCTTCCAACTCTAAAACATTTGCGTTTTTCATCGACATCTCCTGTGATTTCAATGCTATCCCTCGAAATGTGCTCTTTAACAAACTAGCTTTCTATACCCTCTCGAGTCATCTAAGCGAAACGCAACGTTTCATATACGCTAATCCTTGTAGCCAAATGTGTTATAAACGCTTTACTGTCAACCAGGTGGGACATATCCCAAGTAACTTTACTGACCAGCTTTAAAGAACAATTGTTAAAACAGAGAGCTGGAATGATATTTATCATAATTAAACTTTCTCTTATGAACTGGTACCCAAACTATAAATTTCGTTCTGATATACAGTTTGATCCTTTTTTCCACTTATTCCAAAAACACTCCGGTAAAAAATTCCAAACTTTAAATGGCCTAAGAAAAAAATTTGAGCTGAGATTGCAAAAAGATTTGGTGGTTTTACTATGTGGATATAGGTCTTTCATGTTGAGTTGGAATCATACCGCTCCCAAATATGCTGGTGAACTTTGTTATACAAAAATGTGTCTAAGCGCTATAGCTAAGATAAAAAAACCTGCACTTGTGTGTGCATAAAGCCGCTGTGGTGTACAGTGTAACCTGCTGGGACTCACTTAATGGGACCAGGTTCTATTGGAAGTAAAAATTTTGTAGGAACCGTGAGGTATGATTACGATGACCATTCGTATCGATTTTGGCGGGACTTTACCGATTTTGAGGAAATTGTCCCGCTGAATATTTAAAAAAATGGGGACGTATATGTGTCCCGATTATATCCCGATTTTCAGTGTTTTCTTTACTAATTTAATAAGAATTTCCCTGTACTGTACACAGCACCTTCGTTATCTCAAAGAACATAGGATATAAGGGAGCCATAAACAGCCGGCATCCTTATTTTCTATTATCTTTGGTTATGTTTTAATCTGTTAAACTGGCACTCTTGCTATATTGCAGTCTATCACTATCGTCTGGTTTTTTTTAAAGGTTTTTATAATAGTTCGTTAAGTTTTTTTTTCCATAAACGAATGTATTTAGCGAAATTACAGTAGATAATACTAATTCCTTTAAAAAATTCATTAATATGAAAAATATAAGCTAGATATAGTGACGAGAATGTTAGTAAAGAGAAGAGACATTTACGATTGATGCTTTCCATTTCCAGACAACCGGTCAAGTACGAGCATGAATTTTAATTTCGACCAAACTCAATACATTGTTTGTTGGTCCAAATAATGAGACGTTTTTTTTTTTCTTTTGCCTCGTAAAAATTTTTCGGCCGAATTAAACGCGATTTTGTTTTTCAGGCAAAAATCGACTTTTCGAATTGACAGTGAGAATGTTTTTTTAAAATGCCCATAACTTTGTCAAAATTGAATAGATTCCAACAATGTTTTTACTCAAATGTCAGTAATTCTTGTCACTTCAAGATAGAATGATATAATTATTGATTATCATTATTTACAATTTTTTATTTAACAATAAACAAAAAGTGCAATTTTTTTTTTAAACTTAATTTCTCAAAAAGTGTATTTTTTTTCTCTCAAACTCTTTTACCGGGAAAGAGGCAATTTGAACTACAATCAACCCAAATCTCAAATAGCGAAGATTTTTTTTTCTGAGTTATGATATTTTATAGAAAATATACGTTTTTGTGGTACATACTACAATATTCTTATATTGTTTAACTAAATGGAACATATGTATGTAATATATCAGCAAAAAGTACAGCCGTGATCATTTTTTGTGTATCAAATAGATATTAGAACACGCTTTGCACCATACAGTTTCGAAATACAAAATCACATTTTCCCGCTTTTTATAATCTTGAAGTGACAAGAATTACTGACATTTGAGTAAAAACATTGTTGGAATCTATTAAATTTTGACAAAGTTATGGGCATTTTAAAAAAACATTCTCACTGTCAATTCGAATTATCGATTTTTGCCTGAAAAACAAAATCGCGTTTAATTCGGCCGAAAAATTTTTCCGAGCCAAAAGAAAAAATACGGGTCTCATTATTTGGACCAACAAACAATGTATTTGAGTTTGGTCGAAATTAAAAATCATGCTCGTACCTGACCGGTTGTCTGGAAATGGAAAGCATCGATTACATTTGGCTACTCCCCCTTCGATTGTTTAATGTTTCTTATTTTTTTTTACGAAAGTGTAGCTCTAACAAGGGCCGTGTACATAAGTCAAAATTCCAAACGTTGTACAAAAATAAACTAAGTTCGACAAAGTTTCATCAAATCCTGAATATGCACTTTTGTAGTTTATTGAATTCAAATTGCAAATTTTTATAGCAAGGACTTACCGTTGGTTTTTTCTAAAATTTTTTTGTGGAAGGTGTTGCTCATTTTCTCCAAACAAAAAAATTGTGGAACATACTTCATGTCGAAGAATACGCGCGAACAAAAAATTGCCAAAAATTAACGGTAAGTCCAAGCTACTTCAAACTTTAAACTAACTACTTTGAATTAAATTCGCTCACTGCATACTCAAACCAACTCGAAAAAATCTGATTAAAATGTTTAAAGTTTTGATCAATATTTGTTAAATATCGTGCAATTCTTATAAATTTTCTACAAAGTTTAACATTTTGATTTGCAAGGTTTTTATTAGATTATTTTGGTTGGGGTAAAGCATAAAAAAGTAATATAAATTTTTTAAATAAAGAAAAGTAGCCAAAACTTGCCAAAATGTCTCTTCCCTATTTACATTCTCGCCACCGTATATATTGAGTGTATCAATTTTTTTTTTCTTTTTTTTTTTGGTTAAATAAAACTGTATTAAAACATGTTATGTCTTTGTATTCTAAAATCAAAATTGTATGTTCGAATTCGAAGCTCTAGAAATATCCCGATTTTTGTCCACAGAAATCTGGTCACCATAGGTTTAATCCATTCACATAACGGGTGATTTTTTAAGAGCTTGATACCTTTTTTTTTAAAAAAAACGCATAAAATTTGCAAAATCTCATCGGTTCTTTATTTGAAACGTTAGATTGGTCCATGACATTTACTTTTTGAAGATAATTTCATTTAAATGTTGACCGCGGCTGCGTCTTAGGTGGTCCATTCGGAAAGTCCAATTTTGGGCAACTTTTTCGAGCATTTCGGCCGGAATAGCCCGAATTTCTTCGGAAATGTTGTCTTCCAAAGCTGGAATAGTTGCTGGCTTATTTCTGTAGACTTTAGACTTGACNAAGTCTATTCATGATGAAATGTCAAAGCATACTGAGCATCTTTCTCTTTGACACCATGTCTGAAATCCCACGTGATCTGTCAAATACTAATGCATGAAAATCCTAACCTCAAAAAAATCACCCGTTATTTACGTGGTTGGTTTAGCCTCAATATCTCTTAAATATGTTAGTGCTTCTGAACGATCGTAAGTTGGATTGATAGCTGGACATTATCTCTGGGACGCGCTTATGGTTACCGTAACCAATATCGATAACCAAATGTGTGTCTACTACCTGGAGGAGGATGATAAAGGTAGCAGATTTTTTAAATGAAATGCATTGAAAATACATCCTCTATCCATCAACAGCTTATTAAGGAATCAACGAACATTGGACATATGTAAACCTTATAATATCCACTTTATACCCAACCATGCACATAAATACCCTACCATTAACACTCAAGGACCAATTTATATTTTTGTTGTGAATAAAAAAAAAACAAAATAACTAAGTAGTTTTATGCTTACTAGTAACTAATTATAAATACGGAAACAACAAACCTGTAATTACCAAAATTCTACCTAAAATTCAGAAAAAATGCGCTTACATAAAAACGTGCAACAACGTGACTAAACAAATATTTAAATTCCGAGCAAACGNAAAAAAAAAAAAACAAAATAACTAAGTAGTTTTATGCTTACTAGTAACTAATTATAAATACGGAAACCACAAACCTGTAATTACCAAAATTATGCCTAAAATTCAGAAAAAATGCGCTTACATAAAAACGTGCAACAACGTGACTAAACAAATATTTAAATTCCGAGCAAACTAAAGGTTCAAAACTAGCAGTAATACCAAAGCTTATCAGCAAAGTGCAGACTGACAAGTCAGCAGCTCAGACATAAATACTAAGCCAGGAGCTATTAAATGTCAACTAGCACTAGTTCCTCCTCTATAAATACATACATACATACATACATAGGTGCCATACAATAGACACGTGCTTGTTTGGTTGCTTAAATTTTGGAAATGCAGTGAGTGACAGCTTTAGCTGCAGCTCGTCACTTTGTTAGTTTGTCAGTTCATCAGTGTTGTGGTGACTGGCAGCGGTAGCGGCAGCTCTACCTAAAGCTAGTTAGTTAGTGAGTGAGGGTGTATGAAAGTACACAGAATAGTGAAAATGAAGAGCATTAAGAGCAAACGAGCTGAAACGCTTAAGTACTCAATGCGCCTAAGCGCTCGGCTTTTTTGAAGAGCAAAAAAAAAAAAAATAAGAGAGGTGCTGCTGTAGCCAAATATGAAGTTCCCAGTAGGGAATAAAAAGGTGTGTGTATCTTTCTATGACTTTCAGAAAACAAAATTGCTCATAAATAACTAATTTAAATATTTGAATATGGCACAATTTCTTTGAAGAATGAATAGAGAAGTCGATTAAGCCATGTCTGTCTGTCCGTTCGTCTGTCCGTCCGTCCGTGTACACGATAACTCGAGCAAAAATTGAGATATCTCAACGAAATTTGGTATGTAGGTTTCCATTTATTCAAGGTAGGTTGGTATTAAAAATGGGCGAAATTGGACTGTAACCACGCCCACTTCCCATATAACGGTAATTTTCAGAAATACGAAAACTGCGATATTTTAGTAACTAATGAAGATTATTCACTCAAAATTTAAACTTACAAAAAATTTTAGACGGAAAATAAGAATGTTATATTTTTTTTTGATACACTCCGGCTTACCATGTAGCGGTAGCTTTCAGAAGGGTAGGGTTAAAGTCATATATTTAATTTATACTTTCTTACCTGTTTTGAATAGGGCTGCCACCTGCTCATATAAAGAGAACATTTATTTATATGGCTGAAATATATAAACTTACAGTTTTGGTAGTAACCATTGGGAGTTTTAGGAAGCTTTATTATGATTTTTTTTTGTCAACAGAGTTGCCACCTCTTTGAAAATTGGAGTGACTTCAATTTGCCTGAATTGCCTTGAATTTGTAAGTGCCACAGCAGAAGCATCCAGCGGGCAGTATTTAAAAGCACTTGATACAGGCAACTTTTTTAGTAGGGTTGCCACCAATATTGAAAGTAAAAAATGTTTTAAGAAATACAGTGCACAAAATTTAAAAATTTTTGCGTTAAACGAAAGTCCTTTCGAGTCTAAATTACATACATGCATATTTTTCAAAAGAGTTGCCACTTATTTCAAATTTGCAACGAATTAAAAAAATTTTGTATTAGGTAAATTATTGCTAAAAAATATGCAATGAAAAGCATTTGAAAGGCTTAAGTGGAAATAATTTCTTCTTAGTGTTGCCACCCTAAAAAAATGAACTATAAATTAAGTTTCAAAAATAGCTAAGCCGAAAAATATTTTCGAATGCGGTGATAAAAGGGAAATACTTTTCGAAAATATATTGAGTTACTTTTTGTATGACTTTTTGTGTGAACAGAGTTGTGAAGTGCATAGAAATAAATTTTAAAAACAATGTAAATTTAACGTGTTTCAAGTTCTTTTACGATCATGCGTTTATTGGAAAAAATGGCGTTAGATTTGATTAAAAAAAATGTATCACACAATTTTTTACCGCGTTGCGACAAGCTATGAAATATTTTTAAGGTAATTATTTAGTCTCGTTCTTGTTGATATTTTCTCCATCAGCGAGTTTTTATATTCTAGTCTGCACGCGCCTTGTGCATAGTCCCATGCTAGCTTGTTCTTTCCCTTCTTTCTTTTTTCTCATCTTTCCTTCGCCACCTAATATGAATACTTGAATGCATTAATAAACTGTAGTCTAGCCCCAACCTCTCCAGCCGCTTTTTCTACCTCAGCGGCACTAAATAGTTTTGATCTGGTTAAATTCTAATCGCTTTAAATTTGTTCCTACTGGCAATAATCGAGAATGTATTAGTGGCTGGTGTTAGTTTGGGATTTTGTAGCCATTTTGTTTGTTTGCATTTTCGGCTTTTGTTACCCGAACTGCGGTTATTACATGCACGTTGTTGTTATTGCTACACTTTTGTTGGGTTAGTCATTATTTTTACTGCAACTGCTGCTGTTCTGTTGATGTGCAGGCCATTGTTGATGAGTTAACAGAAAAGTGTATGCATGCTGGTTGCTTGTATGCAGTTACTCATGTATATACATAGGTATGTATGAATATTTAAGCCTATAGTAACGGGTGATTTTTTAAGAGCTTGATAACTTTTTTTTTAAAAAAAACGCATAAAATTTGCAAAATCTCATCGGTTCTTTATTTGAAACGTTAGATTGGTCCATGACATTT
>NW_016173919.1:0-11431 GCF_001687245.7 Rhagoletis zephyria
AGAAAAAAGTTTTATTTATCGTCCGATTTGCTTAAAATTTGGTATATACGTAGGTACCTTTTTGCCTGGATTAGCAAAATCGCCTAGCTTACGGTACTCAAATTTTACAGGAGAGCAAAAAACTGTTTATTCTTTGAAGGCAATGCCTTGATGGGCGGTATTTTCTCTAGCTATTATTTCACAAATCTGTCGTTTTAATCACGATTTTTAAGCTTTTCATGATTTCGATGCCTGGAGTTCACGGTTACCAAACCNAGGGAAACATTTATAAAAAAATGGCTAGCCGGCTAGGTGGCTCTGGAGTCGGGTTATTACTAAAGATCGTATTTATGGTCCGATTTTCCTAATAGACAAGATGTATATTGGTAACAGTAGGGGCAATACTATTGAAAAAAGAGCCGCAAGGTGGCGCTGGAATCGAGTTATTGCTTAAAATAGTCAAGTGAAGTCATCCGGAGACACGAGAGATCAAAATCAAATTACCACCATTGAATCGACCACGGGACGAAGTTCGCCGGCTATTATATCTATACATAGCGTATTTGTCGGAGGTATACACATTAGAGTATACGAAAAAATATATACCTATCCCTGATCTTCTATTTCGAAAAAAGGGCTCAAAGCGTTTAAAGTTTTCCACGAGTTTTATACAGCTATCTAATTTTTTTTGGAGTTATCGAATTTTATCTTATTATTCTTTGAGCTATCAATATGTATCGAGTTGTCGAATTTTATCGACTAACTGAAGTGTATCGGGTTATTTAAATTAATAAGTCGAGAATTATGAGATACTACATATTGTCTCAAGGTTTCCGTGTCACCCTAATTGAAAATTGTGTGAAATCTTGGTCTGACATTTTCCCCATTTCATCATTTGACAGATTGCGGTTTTTAATTTCATTAATTAACGCCAAGGCGTTTTTATAATAAAAACATTATTGGACTATAACTCGAATGAAATCTTAAAAACGAGGCAGTTTTTTAGTTACGTTTCATTTAGTACCAAAGAAGAAGATTTTCTTTTGGAGTAATTTTGTGCTTTATAACTTAATCGACGAGCTATGCTGAAAATATCCCCAGGGCTAGACTATAAACTAGAAAAAAGGTGGAATTTCGACAGTAGCTGGCACTAAATGCATAAAAGCCTTTCTTTTGCAAAAAAACATCGAGCTGGTAACAATGAAAATCGTTGGATAAATAAACAGGCTGTGAATGGAATAATGAAAATATGCAATACATTTTTGTATGAAATACGGACAGGAAATAATGTTACTCATACGCCATAGCGCACATACATGGCCGTACTCGAATATACTCTTACATGGCTTATGAGTAACATTTTCCATGTTAAAGGTGCAATTTTTTCACTCACCTGTAAACTTAAAGTTAAGACACCTTAACCTCCCCAACAGCAGTCGATCGACTGCTTCTTTAGAGCAGAAAACTGGAGTGATCTCGAAGACTAAATCAAAAAGTTGATGGAGTGCTCCCTGAAGAAGACACTTCCACCGATACTTCCGCCAAGCGTCGATCCATCCATGTAAAAGTTCGAGGGTGCCTCCATCCAACCTCTGCTTCCCGTCCACTCATTCCCTGATGAGATGTACGTAAAGAAGGAACGAGCTATTGCCAGGCTAGTCACGTAATGATCCCTGTTATCAGGTATGAAATCGATGCCACGAGAATACTAGAATGTCCAGGCCCGGAGTACGACTGGCGCCTTTGCTGCAGTTACTTGCGGTGTCTACAAGCGCTATGTTAGGCACGACATTAATGGCCACATAGTGGTTCTAACTGCCCCACGGCAAGTCGTTCTTCCATAAAATAAAATGGTCTTACCTTTGGATTTTTAAAACCAGGAAATAACCATTGGCAACTGTATAGAGCCCCTGAAGGCTTCTTTGCCCTAATCCAGTAGTAGAAAAATTATTACTGAGTACCCCAAAAGTACGTTTAAAGTAGGAAGAATTTCATTGAAGTCAAAAATTTGCCTATTTTTTTTAACCCGAGCCCCTTTACGCAACCTTGAAGTGAAATCGACCAGCAAATATTTGCGAATGTACACGAGTTCAAAACCCTCAAAGGTCTACAAAGGAAAATATTCATACAAAAAAAAAAAAAAAAAAAAAAAAAAGAAAAAAATTGCAAGTGAATAACCGAATATAGCAAAGACGCAAAATCCCAATTTAACTGCTGTCAGACCGAATATAAACAACTTTGTAGGCCATGTCAATTATCAGCTTAAAATAAAAGCCTATTACAAGAGCAAACAACACCCCGCACGAAAGTATGTAGAAGCCAAATTTAGCCCAAGTAAAGACACATACAAACACACATATGTACGTGTGTGCATATGTTGTCCGGCGTCTTTGGTGCGGCAACAGGAAATAAAGGTAATTTATGGTGCTAGAAAGGATTTGCTTATTTATTTGCTAATAATTTTCTACCGGAAACATTTTCGCTTTGCCATTTTTCTTTTAGCCTCTATTCTTTTTTGTGCTTCCTACTCCCAAGTATGTATGTATGCAAGTGAACCTACATATATACGCCACTGGCACTTCCTTTTCGGCGAGCTATTTATTTTCCGTTTAGCTTTTAGTCTCTCTAGCGTCTTTTTAGACATATTTGTTGAGCACAATTTTTCGTTACGTTTTAACTGTAACAGCCGAGTTAGATGGGTTATTGGCTTTAGACTGGCTGCGCTTATGGTTGAGTGTACCATGGATAGTCCTAAAATCGTTTTACTGCTTACATATTCTCCTATGCCCATTCATTCTCTACGAGTAAATACATACACACATATGTATGTGGCATAAAATATATGGCCGGGATTTGTTTGGTACCTTGTTTGCCACCAACAGACGCGACGTGAACGAGCAACGCCTTCAATACACCAAATGACGGCTGTGCTGTTCGACCGTTTCGCCTTGGCTAACATTACGAGTGGGACTCCAGAGGTTTCCGTGGGCAAATGGTTCGAGTGTAAGTAGAGTTAGATATGTTTACATATGAACAGAGTATATTCACGTAAGCTCAATTGCGCCTAGTACTTTGTACTATTNAATATATGGCCGGGATTTGTTTGGTACCTTGTTTGCCACCAACAGACGCGACGTGAACGAGCAACGCCTTCAATACACCAAATGACGGCTGTGCTGTTCGACCGTTTCGCCTTGGCTAACATTACGAGTGGGACTCCAGAGGTTTCCGTGGGCAAATGGTTTGAGTGTAAGTAGAGTTAGATATGTTTACATATGAACAGCGTATATTCACGTAAGCTCAATTGCGCCTAGTACTTTGTACTATGTGTTGGTGGGGTCGCTTTCGAAAATTGGAAAATACCGGAAAACCAAAAAGGATATTATATTGCAGACAACCACCCAAACGCTTGGGGCTTATATTCAGCAACCTATACACACATGTGCTTCGACACATACATATGTATGCATGCACCCTTTACATGTATCTGTATCGACTAACTATGCCTCTCGTCTGTAATAGATTGAATTTTTCGGCAAACAGCATTTGATTTAGTACTGCCGTTTCCGTTGCAAGTGAGTAGCAATCGCCTTTCGAGTGTCGCCGCTGTTACCATTGCCACATTGCGACTTGTCTGTGGTCGTAACTCTTTGCTGCTGTCTTTTTGCTTGGTTGCAATACAGTGGCAAGTACTTGCGCCTTACATTCATATATCATTCGACATGGCAGCGCGGCGGTACTCCATAACGAAAGTGAGTTTAGTAAAGAAATGAAACACTTTTTCTCAGTTCATTTTTCTTCATTCTGTTCTGTCAGAGANCATTGCCACATTGCGACTTGTCTGTGGTCGTAACTCTTTGCTGCTGTCTTGTTGCTTGGTTGCAATACAGTGGCAAGTACTTGCCTTACATTCATATATCATTCGACATGGCAGCGCGGCGGTACTCCATAACGAAAGTGAGTTTAGTAAAGAAATGAAACACTTTTTCTGAGTTCATCTATTTTTTTTAAATTCTGTTCTGTCAGAGAAAAGTGCAAAAACCAGGCAACACAATCATAAAACATCGATTTGTGGCTGAGTTATTGCAGTGTCGATACTGTTAACTAATACATAGGTACTTACATAAGTGCATATATATGTATGTGTATATAAGACAGCATCTAATAGGCGCACGTGCACAAAATGAGTCTCAACTCCTGCTATTTGTGAGTTTTTTTCGAGACTTGTCTAGCCGTGGCGTCATGGTGAGGTGGCAAATATGATGATGTTAATAAAGCAAGTATGTTACGCTCGTTGAGTGCTTTAGTGACGTTGTTGAAATCGACGATTTTGGCATATCTTCTCACGGGTGATTTTTTAAGTCTTGTGTGAAAGCCGAAAACAGCATTAAATTTCGAATGAAAAGCGAAGATTCGAATAAGGAGCGTGCAGCACCGTAAATGTGGTATAAGTGAAACTTAAAAAAAAGGTCTGAGTNATTCTGTTCTGTCAGAGAAAAGTGCAAAAACCAGGCAACACAATCATAAAACATCGATTTGTGGCTGAGTTATTGCAGTGTCGATACTGTTAACTAATACATAGGTACTTACATAAGTGCATATATATGTATGTGTATATAAGACAGCATCTAATAGGCGCACGTGCACAAAATGAGTCTCAACTCCAGGCATTTGTGAGTTTTTTTCGGGACTTGTCTAGCCGTGGCGTCATGGTGAGGTGGCAAATATGATGATGTTAATAAAGCAAGTATGTTACGCTCGTTAAGTGCTTTAGTGGCGTTGTTGAAATCGACGATTTTGGCATATCTTCTCACGGGTGATTTTTTAAGTCTTGTGTGAAAGCCGAAAACAGCATTAAAATTCGAATGAAAAGCGAAGTTTCAAATAAGGAGCGTGCAGCACCGTAAATGTGGTATAAGTGAAACTTAAAAAAAAGGTCTGAGTATCAGGCACTTAAGAAATTTTAGGTATAGATCGCCGAAACAACAGCCCTTGGTCGTGTTAAACCCGAGTCATTCCGGTACGTAGAACGGGCTGTCGTGGGAATGCCTGTGCGGTCGCCTGGGACTAGTAGAATGCAGTGAACGTAGCTACAGACCTGCCAAAAAACTCCACTCCATACAGCAACCAGATGCCTACCGATGTCGCCACAACACCATCTACATGACGAGGCTCAAACAATTCCTAGTATGGTGTCACCGAAGTGGGCACCGAACAGACACCTGCTTGCGGCAGAGCCCTCGCCAAGGCTCATCAGAAGGCATCTATGTATATGAACTGACGGACGAATTCCAGAGGTTCATAAAACAACCTGTGGAGCCGACAGTATATTGCCAGGCCAGAAACGCCATTCAAAAGGAGTCAGTATTTTCCTACACTGACTCTCGAGCTTCCTCTACTACGTGACCAGAGCAGATTGTATGTATGCAGATGTGCCAAACGAGTGCCCGGCATACGGAAAGACACTCTATGACTCGGGACAACTCTTTGCATGCCCCCTAGATCCCTGTCAGCTAACACCTTTGTCCCTGTGGACAAATCCAATAGAAGTTGCATGCTTCCTGGTTTTCATGTTAGTTGAGCTTGACGGTAATGGTTGAAGGACAAGCCGATCTGGGCAGGGTTGAGTAGCCGCTATAACAACAACGATGCAGTTGCATAAGTACTTAGGTTATGTAAGAAAATGAACATTCTATAAATTTTGCTAATTTATAGTTTACTTATTCATTTTCAATTAACAACCCGATAACAACACCTTACATGAATTCACCTTGCTTTCATCCTCACATACCCAATAACTTCAGGTTACGTTGAGAAATAAAGTAATTCTTAAATCTCCAATGTTGTTTCTCAACAGTACCTCAAGTGGAGAACCACAGCGTACCACAAAAGGGCATTTTTCTTGATACGAAAACAGGACTGTTTATCAAGTTGAGAAAAAGTTAGTTCTCGCATCGGAAAGGTAGTATCTCAGAGGTGGTCCCATGCTAATCTGGTTAAGATCCGATCAGCCGATTATGAAATTTATATGTATATATATATTTTTTATATGAGAGATGAAGTCGGTTTTTTTTTGCTACAAATTACTTGTTATTTAACAATTTTTCAAGTTCTGGCAGCGTCCCTTAAAATTGCTTAAAATTTTGAATATTCCGTGGATATCTTTATTTTTTACGTAGAACAAAATAAACTGGTGCGCAATACAAAATTCAGATTTTGATATTTTAAGGAGCACACTACTGCTCATACAAAAATTTAAAAATTGCGTTTTCAGCTCAGGAAGTCAATACTAACGTGAGTACCTTGGTATTGTTTCAGGATATTTATATGTAAACAAGTATGATTTAGATATTTAAAAAATGTCGCATTGTTCCCGAAAAACTTGCAAATCAATTTTTGAAATTTAATTTTGCATTATGAATTCCCTTTCGCGAGGACATTTTTATTTTTTTTTTTAATTTTTAGTAGCGACCCATACAAAATTGAAATTGTCATATTTTTTAGGGATCACCCTAGTGCTCAGTTTACATATTTCATAAAATTAAAACACATGAAAGTAGATTTTTGGAAAAAGTCATCGAAAGACTTACAATTTTCTGTTCTAACAGGCAAAGTCAAGAAGTCAACGTCTTTTAGAATTCTTTCAGAATGAGTAGAAGTTTTAGTAGATTTAAGCATCCCACAGTTTAACTCGTTAACTATAAGTGATTTAAACTTTTCATTAACAAATTTACCGAATTCTTATATTTTTGTTCAATTAATGTCTTCATAGTAGAGGCAGGAAATGCCAAATGTGAAAAATACTGCTTAATGTTTCCTATGCGGAGTCACACGTGTGTGTGCAAAAGCCAAAATCTACAACCGGCACAACTCAAAATATCCGAGATATTCAGGAGAGGCCAAAACGTTTTGATGTTGCGCAATAATGATACAAGCAAAACAAAAACTGTCTTAATAGTATTTTTCCACTTAAAGAAGATAGTGCTAATGAAAATATTTTGACTTACGTTAGAAGTGTGGTCCGTGAATTGATTTATGGAAGAAAATTAAATTTGAAAAATTTCGAGTTGCGACTGTTTTTGATTTAGGGAGCGATATGTAGGCTACATGTGTGTGTGCCCGCTCATTTTTCAAAACGCTACAGTTATCATCATCATCTTCCGCAGCTGTGCTTTCACTTCCCTTTTTCTAGCCGACAGAGTTACATTAGCGCAACGCCATTATGGTTGCCATCATTGTCAGATGCTACTTCGGTGTAGTCCCATAGCTCTGTATGTGGCAATGGCAGGGCAATGGCGCGTTGTCGAACAACAAATGTGGCGTCGGTCTCAAGAGTCTATTCACATTCGAAGATTTATTGTATTGAGTGTTTATTTATTTTTGGAGGGTCATAAAAAATTACAAAAAGTTATGAAAAAGAAAAAAAATAAAATAAATAAGCGCATGAGGAATGACGAGCCAGTAAGTGTTAAGAGCATGCGTTCATAGGTTCATAAATATATGTATGTATGTAGTAAAATCGAATGGTGGTCGAGAAGGATTCTTAAGAGACTAAATGTTGTTATTGTGAAAACAGATATTTTTGGTTTGTTGTTCAAGAATTGGTTGATACTTATACATATATATGTACATGCACTAGTCCTCAACACGCCCGACGTTATTTTGGCATCCTTTCTTGCATCTGTACACTTTTCGATACAAAAGTGCGCGAAATCGCTCTTAGCGACCTTACCTTTTTCCCGGCACTCAAGTGTAATTTGTGGCGTGCAAACTTTTATCGAATGTTAACAACAAATATACGACAACAAGTAGTCAAAATAACAGCATTAGATATTTTGTGCTTTATTGTTGAATGAACCGTGGCATTTGAAGTGGCAGCAACAGCAGTCATAACTCTTGAGCTCTGAATGCTTTGGCTTCAACTGCTGCCCGTATTTCGTAAGCATCCTCAAATCACCAGCCAGCCAGAGAAGCCTCCCTGCGGTTTGTCGCCCTCATCCACGCCAACACTTCCGCTCACACCGCAGCATGCAACCGTTCGATGGTTTGTTTCTGCATTCCGTCCTGCGGCAGTCAATGGTCAATCAATGTGTTGAATGCTCTTTTAATTGTGTGTGAAACGTTTTGTCAAAACACTTGTATGCCATAAATTGATTTGAACAGCAGCTGGTTTGGTCCGGTCAGTACTCAGCTTTTGCTCCTTCGTCTGCGTTCTCCTTCGCTTAGCGCTTACGGTATTGAATTCTGCTACAACAACAGATACATATTTACGTACTACATTGAATGTAGAGAAAGAAGGTCGCACTGGCAGCAAATGCTTGAACATAACCATAACCGAAGACGTTGCTGCAATATGGCAACATTCATTAAGTAGACAGGAGTAGCGGCAGGAGCAGTAGCAAGTATCTTAACAAAGCAGATATTTGTCAGTTTATGTAGCCTCTTGGCCTTTAAACCTATCAGCGTTGAATGAGTAGCAGCTGGCGCTGGCAATGTTTGGTTATGCTATTGCCAATGGTTGTTTTATCTTTTGTAAAGTATTTCTGTATGTATGTATTATTAAATATCTACTTTTCTCCTTTAACTTTGCTGCAGCTAATTTGTGTACATATACATTTTGCTGTTGGGGTATTTATGTGCTGCACGCTGGCGCTCATAAATATTTTTCCAGTAATATTTTGCCTTCAGAAAGAAGAAAGTATTTTCGTAATGGAAAATAGCTGGCACAGTTACAAGATGTATTTTATGTACGGAAAATTATGGTTAAATTGTGTAATAATGATGGTTGTGTTGTCCACTTTTTCTAATGCAGACAAGCTATTTACTACAAATTAAATGCATAGATATTTGCTTGTTTAGGTTAAATAAGGAAATCTACTTAAGAGAAAAAAATAAAAATTTTCGTAATTTAAAAATTTGAAGTAAATTCTTACCGTAATTTTTGGGCAATTTAAACTAATTTTAGACTATTTCTAGGTAAATTTTTTGCTAATTTGAAAGTTGGACATAAATTTTGGTAATTCAAAAACTGGACATGAATTATTACCATAATTTTTAAATTGGACACAAAGTTTGGTAATTCAAAAATGGAACATACGTATATTTTTACCATATTTTTTTTATTTAAAATACATTTTGGATTTTTTCTGGCTAAATTTTTTGGTGATTTGATAGTTTGAAAAAAATGTCTTATTATTTAAGAACTTGACATACACTTTTGGACATTTAAAAACTAGATAAAAAATTTTTGAGCACATAAAAATTTCAAATAGATTTTTGTTCATTGAAGAACTGGACATATATTTTTGTTGATATATAAGCTGATCATAATTTTTTTGTTCAGTTGGAAATCGGACACAAATTTTGGAACTGGGAAAAATTTGGTAAATGTAAAATCATACCTACAATTCTATTTTTTGTCATTCCATATTAGACATATACATAGTTTAGACAGTTAACAACTGGCATAACACTGTTGGACATTTAAAAACTGGACTCAACATTTTTGGACATTTAAAAACTGTATAAAAAATAAGGTCAGATAAAAATGTAAAATAGATTTTTGTTCATTGAATAACTCGACATACATTTTTCGTCACTTAAAAATTAGGCATACATTTTTGGGTCAGTTGGAAAACGGACACAAATTTTGGTTATATAAAATTTGGTCAGTTGAAAACTCGGACATAGATTTTTGCCATTTCATATTGGATATAAAAATGTGTATAAATTTTTGTCATACAAAAACTTGACATAAATTCTTGGCCAGTTAAAAACCGGACACAGATTTTTAATGCTTCGAAAACTGGGTATAGATTTGGAAACTGGACATAAATTTCCATTTCTAGTCAGTTAAAAATTGTGTATAAATTTGAGTTATATAAAAATTGGAGATAAATTCTTGGTCAGTTAAAAACGGAACACAAATTTTTGATCATTTGGAAACTGGCAATGAATTTTCTGTTTTTTGTAATTTCATATTGCACCTAAAGTTTTAGTCAGTTAAAAACACTTTGTGAGTTTTTGTCATATATAAACTAGACATAAATTTATGGTCAGTTAAAACTGCATACAAATTTTTAATAATTTAAAAACTGGTAAGAAATTTGGAAACTGGACATAAATTTCCGGTTTTTATCTTTTTTATTTGACATAAATTTATGGTCAGTTAAAAATTCCACAAATTTGTTTGATAATTTAAATTTTAAGCCAAATTAAAACTGTGCATGAAAACTGAACAAATTATGTATCATAACTTTATGGCTGGGTTTAATGATGTGGCTCAGGCTTTCCTAAGCCTGTTTATTAAATTTAAAATTTTTTTTTTGCGCATTTCCGGCATAACTGCGCAGCATGGCAGCATGGCAAGTTTTAGATTTCGTCCCTGATTACACTGATCATTGCGTGTCCGAAACTTATCTAAGTAGGTTTTTATTTACACACATTCCTTCAGGGGATGACAAGCATGGTTTCTGCTAGCATCTCTCCATAAAAACCTAGTTTAGACATCCAGACTGCTGTAGAGTTTTTCAGGCACAAGGGACTGTATTAGTAAAGATACTAATCAAAAAAGCGGGACGAAAATTAACGGTACTCTGATGGCCAAGAAATAAATAAAAGTTCTGAACTCGCTGAGCAGCGCTCATAACTTGAAGTGAGTCCCTGGCCTCCTTTTCAATATCGTTGGAATACTGAAAACGCAGTTCAGTGTCGGATCGGAGTACATGCGGTAAGGCTAAAAAATTTCATTTGATTCTTACTAATGCATTTGCCGGGAGAATGCTATCGTTTAATCGGTACAAGAGATACAGGTACGCATTGTGTCAGCAATTCGTTAAGATATATATATTTTTTTTAATTGTATACAAAATAAAAAATTTTATAAAAACTGCACTAAAAGCGAAATTACTAAATTAGCTAACGACTCTACTAGTCTACCATCGCACTTTGGGAAGTACATTTTTTTGCAGATGAAACAGCTACTTAATCAAATTGCACAAATTGCACGAAAAAGCATATCCTTCAAGGACGTTTACTGCAAATTATGTAAAAATTGCAGTTGAAAGAGAAAAACATACAAAAGTGTGTTATGCTTGAGTGAAAATAATTTGTTATTTCTCGGAAGGGCGAAAGCGAAAAGGGCAACTATCTATTTTGGAAGGGAGAATTTTAGTGCTACGCTCATTAAATTCCACAGCACTCACCTTTAAGCAGACAAATGCATATGCAGCAAGATTTTTTCTATACAATTTTCTATATGTACTATATTAGTATGCATACATAAATACATGTGCATGTGTGTTGTTATTTAATATTTTTACATTTTTCCTAGCATCCAAGGGCGAAACATTGCACGCATTCGTCAGTGTCCGTTGCTGTGGCAGCTTGATATTCTTGCCAAGCAATATAAACTTAACTACATATTACATATGTACATATGTATCTGAATCGG
>NW_016173920.1:0-11431 GCF_001687245.7 Rhagoletis zephyria
CGCCCGAACTTAGACTTTCTTACTTGTTTTTTGTTGCCTTTAACCTATCTTTAATCTAAAAGATCTGCGAATAAATTACCGCAAATTATTGGGTACTAGAGAGTTTAGGTCTTCGACTCGCACCGCATTGCAAAGACGGCTCAGCAGCACAAAAAATGTTCCACCATCTCATACTCCACTAGGCAGGAAGAACAAATGGAGTTATGTACGGGTATGCGGGTCACTGGCACGTGTTCGTTCCACGAGAAGTGATCGCCCCAACAAGTTGTCTGCCATCCCATTTATCTAATGAACGAATATGCGTAGATCTTCTGGTATTTAGAGACAACGTGAAGCCCCTTTAAACCTCCCATTTAGTTTTCCTCACATACAAACTGAACATCGCATTCCGCTTGTCTCTGGAACCGCTTATGTTATCGTCCAGAAATTTGACACAACTATTTATGCTATCCATACCGTATTTATGGTGAAAAGTGGTAGATAATGGAAAAGGGGGCGTGGCGCCGGCCATACAAACTGAACTTTTTGTATCGCTTATCTGTGTAAACGCTTATGCTAAACTTAGGGCGAAAAGTGACGTGTATTCGAAAGGGGGATGGGGGATGAGGCACCTCCCATACAAAATGCCATTTCCACATCACTTATTTCTGGAACCACTTATGATAAGGTTATGGAATTTGATACACCTACACACATCTATATATATATATAGAATGGCAGGAGTCATTCAATTGGGAACCATTTGTGCAATGATCTTTAAAAGGATCAGTGTGTTTGTCATGCGTTAGGTGGCGCAAGGATTGAGAGCTATCGTTAAAATGCCTATTTATGGTCAGTTTTGCTTCATCTTTGGAACTAATAATAGGAACATGAAATTTGGTGTAACTTGGTAACCCAATCGTGTGATGCAAAATTATTGTTCTTTAAGCCCAATCTTGGCAAAAACTAGTGTATAACCGCCGTTAGTGAAGAAAATACTATATTTTGTTTTACACATTCGATTATGACGAAAAGAAACAGGACTTTATGTAGATGTTGGCAATTTAGTGTTTAACTTTCTTGGCCCTCAAATTAAATTTGTTTGAATGAAGAAATGTACGTTTACATACCTTTAGCTGTAGCTGAGTTTGCAGAGGTGCTCGCTGTTATTTCTTATATTCCAGACGGCCCCAAGATGTTGAAATGTTAACATAACTTTCAGTTTTGTATTACGAAGCTATGAAAAAGCATCTGCGAAGCACAGAATAGAAGCGTATTTGAACAAAAAAGTCGCCGAACACATATCTATGTAAAGTAAACAAGCCCCCCCTGCATCCCTTTTTCTATAGTTCCGAACCATTTCTAAATTCGTCACTTTAGATATAGATTTCTAGTGAAAAAACTGAAAAAAATTAGTTTTTTAAAAGTACCACTTTTTGACGATTTTGGACTGGTGAGGATCTAGATCCTATCGGACTAGTTCCTTTTTGGCGATAAAGACCTAGTACGGAACTAGAAATTTGGTTCACTAGTCCTCGGTTTCCCTACAGGGTTGTAACTTATTTAGCTTTTTTCATTTTAATAATATTATTTTAATTTTTATAGACAATCAAAGTCATTAAAACATAAATTTTCCCGTGTCACTTTGGGTACCTTTTGTACTTTGTTTAGTATAACTTTGCAGCGCGAAACCGAGACATTCGAAATTCATGGCAAAAAGTTATTGTAATATTGAAAATTTAATTACGTTTTGGTGTAAAAAATAGGTGCTCTTTATTGGAAATAAACTGTAACAACTTCAAATCTGTCATTTCCATTTTGCACTTTCAGCAATTACTTATGGCGTTTTCGTTTCTACCAAAAATGGTTTACTTCTCTTTGCCCTCTACGCACAAATACTAAGAAGAGGGCAATGAGAAGGCAACATTTTTTGTAGAAACGAAAACGCCATTAATTATTCTTATTTGTTTGTGTACATATTATATATATCAAAGAGTAAAAATATAAAAAATCCTTTAAAAAACCCAATAGTTTTGAACTCAACTTGCATACATACATATTTATTCTTTTAATTTTCATTTGAATTTCAAATGACTCTATTGGAAACCCTTAGAGTGAAAGCTATTTATGCCACTTGCGATATAACTCACCAAACTCTTACAATGGCTAACTCAATGGCTAACTTGACCCGCTAGCGATGCACTCAAAAAGAAAGCCAAGGAAATAAAATGACATCCTTCCTTATCGTCATCAGCAGGCACAAATTATAGATAATAATGTTAAATAACTCTGCACTGTTATTTGAATTGCTCTACATGTCGCAAAAGTGCATTTTCGCAGCCAGCAATAATTTAATATACATATTTATATGTATACGTTGGTATGTATTTTGTGCTCACCATACTCTTTGCTAAATGTTTGGCCGAGCTTCTCCTTTAGTTAGTGAAAATATTGATGTTGTTACACAAATGGAGAGACCTACAATTTTACACCGAATCCAAGCGGCACATTGCTTACGAGATACTTTTCATCGCAGAAATTCACTTGCAAGTTTCCGTTGTTGACCACGCATCGAACCTGATTTTTTCGATTGGTGTTGGGCAGCTCAAACCACTCGGCCATGTTAACTCGCAAATGATTTATTACTGTATATTATTATTATTATTATTATNATACTGTTACGCGTTGAATTTTTCGCGCAGCATTTCTTGCAGCGCAATAAATATTCTGCATTTTCTACTTTTAATAGCGACCATAAATGCGGTGAGAGTTTATGTGTATGAAATCAGTTTTACGTTCACAAGTAAGTATGTAGGCGGAGCTGCTGCCGGAATGACATTAAAATACCGTTGTTGCGCGATTGCAATAAAATAGCGAATTCCAAATGTCAAAAAGTACAAAAGAGCAGTGTGGCTAGTAGCAGTTGACTATCTACATTGTAAGCAATTTAGTGCTTTAGAAAGTAAGACCTTCAATTCAAATGCTTTTTTTTTGTTTTCGCAAGTTTAATGGGTTGTAAATAATGAGTGCATTGTGATTTTAACATTTATGTTCTCACTTTAAAATTTCAAAAGGCAAAGGAACTCAATTATGTTTTGAGACTGAATGCGCTTCAACTAACACAAATTCTTTTCACAGTACCTGCAATCAGATTCCCCTTACGCTGTGTAGACATACATACATACATACTTCACAGCGATGTCGTTCTACGTGGCGTATGCGGTTTCTCTGAGTGTAGCTTTTGCTTTGCTATTTCCAATTCGATTTACGAAAACGTGGCTAAAACGTTGGAAAACACATGTAGTTACATGCATACATATGTATGTATGTGTGTATGGGGCAAGATATTCACTATTTCCTCGCTTCAGTAGTCATTTATGTGGCATCCAGCCCCTCCTTGTTACTCCCACCAAAAATATCCTTACATGTTTGTTACTTTTGCTGCAATATCAGCGGATTTGTCGGTTTCATTAAATAAGATTATATATATATTAGTATATCGCCGCTGCCGTGGTAAAAGTTGCTAATTCCATATAATAAATTTTTACAGATTTGAAAATGCCTTTTTATTACCGTTTAGATACTTCTTTTATTGACCTTAATAATTATTTTGCGCTACATTTTTCAGTTTTGAATAAAAAACGGAGTTAGCGGCATTTATTTCGTATAAAAATAAAATAAAATTAAAGCAATTAGAGTTAGTCGGTTTAATAATAAATCAACTTCTGCTGTAAATACTTTTCTAAGAAGAAAGTACAAGAAATTAAGAGAAATCATTACGACTAGTAGACGTATTCTATATCCCTGAAGTTAGGAGAGCCGACTATATCTATATATAAATACGCCACAAGAAAATTTTGCAATCCCTTTTTTGAAGGCACCGTTCGCTCGATTTCAATCAAACAAACACCGATTTAAAGGATATAACTTCCTCTAATCCAGAAATGTTAATCCCAATACATAGGGGGCGTGGCATCTGGCATATAGACTAAAATGTGAAAACCACTATATCTCTAAAACCAATTATGCTGGGGAACTGAAACTTAGCACAAATACATATATTGTAAATATCCTACTTACAGTTAAAAATTGTAGGTACTGGGATAGTGGGCGTGGCACAGCCCATACAAACTGAAATTCTCATATCGCTTGTCTCAGGAACCACTTATGCTAAAGTCCTGAAATTTGACACAGCAACATATGTTGTCAATACCGTACTTATGGCAAAGAGTGGTAGGTTTTGGTAAAGGGGGCGTGGCACCACCCATACAAACTGAAATTCTCATATCGGTTATCGCCGGAGCAACTTATTATATAGAATCGCAAGAATCATTCAATTGGGAACCATTTGCCCCCACATTTTAAAATCGCATTAAATGATTGCTGTTTTGTGCAAAAGTTTTTAGAAGGATCTGTGTGTTTGTCTTCCGATAGGAGGCGCAGGGATTGAGAGCTATCCTAAAAAATCATATTTATGATCAGATTTGTTTCACTTTTAGAACACATATTAGTAACATAAAATTTAGTGTAACTAGGTAGCCCAGTCGTGTGATGTAAAAATATTGGACTCTGGCCCAGTCTTGATAAAAACCCGTGTGAAACTGCCGTTAGGGAAGGAAATATTATCTTTTGTTGTAAACCTTCAAGATACTCTACCGTTAAGGATTCGGATAAAAAAAAAGAGTTTATGTAGATGTGCGCAATTTAGTTTTTACCCTCCAAGGGGCTCTCAGACAAATATAATGAAAAAACTTATTTACATACAGTCTGGATTAGTATATGTTTGACATATTAGTCAGTGATGAACATCTCATCTATACATACAAATACATACATATGCATATTTTTTATAAATGAAAATCGAGGGTCATTAGGATTTAGGGAGAAGGTTGTATTCAGAGCCGTCTGCTTTCTTCTTTGGTCTGGTGCTTAGCATTTAATTTCCTGCAGGTCCAACTGAATGGCTCCTACATTTACGTCCAGGTGTTACCCTTCTCTATCAGTTGTCTGCAAGAAAACGCAAATAACCCTGAATAAGATTCATACATAAGGAGAGTGGGCTATCAACTAACCCAACCGAAAGTGGTTTTGTGCGTCGCTTCACTCGAAAAAGGGATTCACACCTCAAATATCTTCTAAAGTGAAGACTTAGTTGAAATCTTATATACATAGTCAAGTTTTATGGAAATCTCACATTAAGCAAAACATGTCGAAAGCCTTAGAGCCATTCTGTAGTGGGATTTTAGAAATCGTTACGCTAAACCTTTTTCGTTAAAAATCTCTAAATAATAACACATAAGCCTTAAAGTATGCAACGCAAAAGCAGAAGATGTTCAATATAAAATCGTAAGCAATATGTAAATGTTATGTTTCCTTGGTGGCGTTTTCTATTAGTAGGCACATGCATTATTCATTTATAGACTTTTTTAACGATAGATATTTTGCTTGGCGATTTCTAGAATCCCACTGCTGGCAATATAAACAGGTTTTTGGTAAAGTGTGTGGCCTATCAGCAGAGGAATCTTATGGACTTACATTTCTACATATAATAAGGCCCATAATCAGCTGTGCATCTGTGGTGTGAGGGAGCATACTGTTAATCAATAGCGTGGGAAATCTGCTTGCCAAACTTCGGAGAATGCGTGTACTAAAATCAGGTAAAAATCCATGCGGGATTTTCTATAGGTCCTTTGTACTAAATCATATATGTATATAGCAGCTTTGGATTGAAAAAAAAATTATTTTTGGAGTTAGAATTAGCGATTACAAATACTATGAAAATTATTTGCTTTTACCACCATGTATAGATATTTTCAGTCTTTCCGTCAGTATTAAAAAGTTATTTTGTCCGAAAGGGGAGTTAGCAGCATTTACTGTGGCGGCTACTGTATGTAACTACACCAGTTCTTATATCTTTCTGTATTACTTCCTCCGTGCACTCCTTTTATGATTCCTTTACTTATTCTTTACGTTTGCATTTTAGTTTCTAACTAAATACATATCGTCGTTTAAAGTACAAAACCGCATATCCACAAAATGCAAACCCGCGTAAGTGAGGTTGCATAATTTGCTCATATTTCAAAATGGTTATATTTTTTTACAAAGCAATCGCATTTCCGGCTAGTACATTTCAGGACAAATGGATAAGGAGCCAAGAGCTTGTGTGAGCAAATGCAATTTTTGGCAGCAAATGTCATTTACGCGGTTTTGCAGAATGACGATATGCGGTTTTGTACTTTAAACGACGATACATACATATATTTCTTCCTATTCATTGCTATTTCACGCCTTCTACATCCCTGTAGCCGCTCATTACCCTTAAAATTGCATTAACATCACTCCTCACCGCCGCCTGCTCTTCTCTTACATTACCACCTCAGCCACATAGGAGTATTTACCATAATTGCACCTGCATTTTCATTGATTTTCTCCAAGTCTATCGCGTATACCATATCCGTGTGAATGAATTTACATATTCGTTCATCCGCTTTCCTGTATGTTTTCTTGCAACAACCAACGTGGCATGCCCAGCACTAAGCACTCATTAGTGTCGTTTACTATTTTGGCATCTGCGAGATTCGCATTCACTCTGCTACAAATGACGGCTACGTATTCAAATTTTGCTTACAGTCAAACTTTGGACAGTCAAGTGACTTTAACCAGCTGTGCGATAACCATTTTACTATAAAAACAACTCAAAACAAATAGCAATACAAGAAAACTAGGTGCCGAAATATTTCTCAACTAACTACAACGTGAACTGCATAGAGAATAACCACTCAACGAGATAAGCTAAGTAGCTCTCATTCGCGAAGAAAGCAAACGATGATAGAAATAAGAGAAAGAGAGAGAGAGAGAGAGATAAGGAGAAAGAGAGCAAGCAACAGCATCTCTCAAAACAACATTTTTTCATACCTCCTTGCTGGGTTAGATACATGTTTAGCTACATGTTGCGTTGTCTAAAATCCTCCGCCAACGAGCAGCGAACATTTAAACTGTTTCTGAGGACGATTATTATTAACACGTTCGGCTGAAGTGCGGGAATTCCCGTCATTCATGTTTCCTTCAATAAAACAATTGCGGGAATTCCCGCGCTATTTGAATAGAGCTTTTCAACCGTCAAAAACGGTCCGCTTCTTATCACTGCACATTTTTAGTGTTGGTAAAGTCTTGAACTACCATCCCTGACAGGCCAACCGCAATTCAAACAAATTTAATTTGGGGAATCCCCATTCAAAGTTAACGTGCCAGTAATTTTTTTTTTGTTGAGGGGAAGTTTCAATAAAACGAAATGCGGGAATTCCCGACAAAAGTGCATAGGAAATGTATGTGGTTGAAATTAATTGATTCTCTGAGTGTGACAAATGCGAAAGTTTACTTTTTCTTGTAAAACTAAAATAAATATAATTTTTGTCTTAGTTGTGCATGGTATTTTGTAATAAAATATGGCTAATAAAAATTTGCAAAATTTGGTGGACGAAATATTTGGTGATTCAGAAGACGAAAATTCATCAGACGAGGAGAAGGTTAGTTCCAGTGATGACGATGAGAGTGAAAACAACACAACACATCAGGAAGATTCCATCTACGAGGATGATACCGATATTTGCATCACAACACATCAGGAAGATTCCATCTACGAGGATGATACCGATATTTGTGAAGTGGAATGTGACGATATTTGGCGTGAAACAACAAAACCAATACCACTTTTCCCCTTTGCTCATACTTGGGGAGTTCAGGATGAAATTGATAGTGAAACATCCCCGCTAATGATATTTGAAAAATTGTTTGATAATGACGTCATAGAGTTATTAGTTTCTTCCAGCAATGCTTATGGGATTCACTTGGAAGATAATGACCCTAAGCCATCAACACGAAAGCGGCCTAAGATGCAATTTACTGCAATAACAAAATATGAAATGCTTCAATTTTTAGGCATGTGCCTATTACAAGGCCAAAACCGAAAACCGTCGATTAAGAAAATGTTTTCGAAAGATATATTGTATTATCAACCAATATTTGGTGCTGTAATGTCTGGAAGACGTTTTCAGCAAATTTTAAGATGCTTCAGCTGTCATATGCCTTATCAACAAGAATATCAAGATACAAAATTGCAAAAAATAATGCCGATGCTCCATTTGGTTTTGAAAAACTTTCAAAAGACGTATGAACCAGATAGAGCCTTGTCTTTAGATGAATCGCTTATGCTTTTCAGAGGAAGGTTATCCTTTAGACAATACAACAAGGGAAAGCGAGCTCGGTATGGTATAAAGTTTTACGAACTTACCACAAAGGATGGGTATATTTTAAATGTAAAAATATATGCTGGAAAAGATGAAGAGATCACAGGATCCAAAACAAAAGCTGTAGTTTTAAAACTTATGGCTCCATACCTCAACCGTGGTCATCATTTGTATATGGATAATTATTATAACAGCGTTGATTTGTCCGAAACGCTACTCAAATATAAAACCCATTCTACTGGCACTTTACGTTCCAATCGTAAGCCGAGCCCTAAATGTATAACCAGTAAGAAACTGAAAAGAGGCGAGTATATTTGGAGAAGAACAGGAAATGTTTATGTGACAAAATGGAAAGACAAACGTGACGTTCTGTCCATAACTACGGCACACCACCCACGTCTAATCGAAGTTGCTAATAGAAGAGGCCACAAGAAGATGAAACCAATAGATGTTGCTGCTTATAACGAGAACATGTCAGGAATTGATCGGGCCGACCAATTATTGTCGTATTATTCAAGTCCCAGAAAAACAATAAGATGGTACAAAAAGGTTTTATTTCACATTCTGGACATGGCTGTATGGAACTCATTTTTCATATACAAACAGTTTCATCCGAACTGCTCCTTTCTAGATTTTCGTGATGAACTTATAGTAAGCTTGTTCAATCTACAATCCAATGTTACGGAAGGCAAGGATTTGGTAAATCTCGTAACATCTCGCGGACGCCCTCCAAAGGCGCAAAGTGCGACTTGTCCAATAGACATGAGTATCCATCACTTCCCGGAGAAAATTCCCTTCCCTTTCGGACATAACAATCAAGGAAAAAACAAAAGTTACCAAAAGAGATGTAAGGTGTGTTCAAAAAACGGAGTCCGGAAGGAGACAAGCTTTCAATGCAAGAACTGTCCTGACAAGCCGGCGCTATGCGCCGCCGAATGCTTTGAAATATATCATACCAAAAAATAATATTTGTGTATAATAATACGTTGAAAAAATAAAGATATTTAAGTAAAAATAAAGATATGTTAATAAATCTTTCTTTAGGGAATTCCCGCAATTTCTTCCGCGCACACAAAAATGCTCTTGAAAAATTAAATGCGGGAATTCCGGTAATAGCGGGAATTCCCGTAATTTGTTCACACTATTTAAAAAATTGATCCTGTAGAAAAAAAGCGGGAATTCCCGCTCTTCAATTTTGTATGGAAAAATTAAGTGATTCTCTGGTAGCCACCCGCAAAATTTAAATGAAGCCGAACGTGTTAANTAATTTAAGATTGCGCGAAGAAAGTGTTGCTGAAGATACCTGAAATATTCATATTTATAATATCCTTAAAACTCTTTTTATGAAAAAAACGAGCGCAACCTTACTCGATTCACAGAACTAAATGTTCATTTTATTGTTCCTATTTTTTATATGCTCACTTTGTATTGTTAATGAAAAAAAGTTTAGTTTTTAATCAATAATTTGTTGTTTTGATACATTGTCAGCGTTTTTGTGCGTCCATATATTCCGCATTTATAATTTCCTCATTACATTCATACTATGTTTGGTTTTTAGATTCTGTACTACGCCACGAAATATGTAGTTGGTCACATTACTCATACGCCTTGTACAATTATTCGTCTAATAGGAAATAATAACAATTGATAACGTGGAAGTAATGAATCGCAGTGCAGTATTTCCCACTGCAATTATGTAGAGAAATTGTTCCTCTACAATTTAATATTTTTTGTCTTTTTGAATAATGCATTTGATTTTACGCAGTACGAACAATAAAACAGGCTCCCACAAAATGGTTAAGAATTTTCATAAACAATTAAATGGCTCTTTTGCTTCGGCGAAAAATAACAGCTACTTTCGCTCTTTGACAAAACTAAAACTAAAAACCATTTTTTGTCCTTATTTAAATTCACACAAATTTTTCATTAGAATATTTAACATCACAGTAGCACGTTATTGCATACTGCATTTCATACAGAAACCACTAGAAAATATTTATGTAATCGAAGCTTATGGATTCAAAAAACAAAACCTAATTTTAAAGCAGCATAAATTTAAAACTTTCCTATAAAATTCAATTCAACATATGTTTCTATGTATGTACATGCCCTATGTGAATTAAAAATACCACGAACAAATGTTTAAACAAAGTGACTAAAACATTGAGCGCTCTTAATCTAAATCCCATTGCGGAAGAGTTCGAAAAAAAGTTTCAATTTCAGCAAACAAGTATGGACACCGCTCATTCAAAAATCGAACGATGACGACTTATTTATACAGATATATATATTTACATGCATACGTACACACAAAACAACTAAATTTGTATGGCTTAATGTGCTGCTTGTTGCTGCTTTTCAGGAATTGCTAAAAACTCACAAACCTCCTTGTGTAGCGTAATGTATGTACGTATGCATACTAAATAAACATACAGACATACACAAATATTTAAAGATTTTTGTGCACATTTGTATGTTGCCATACATATTTGAGGAGCATAAACACTCCCCAGTGAACAAATATTGAACACATCCACTGGCTTGACAACACTCAAAACCAAGTCAATAAATTGATATATATATATTTATACATATGTACATACATACATAACATCGTAAGAACAAATGTATCTCTTAAAATGTGCAACTATAAGCATGCATACATACATACGTATGTATAATGCACAAACTTATTTTTCCTTCTGATCAGTTGCAAGTGCAAATGTTAGCTATCAAACCAATGTCGCATACATAAAAAAAACCCGGCAGCAATAAAAGAGGATAGAAAGTTGAATATCGAAATGTCAGTGGTGACCATAGTCGTTGTTGTTTTTGCATCGATTAATGTCGCTGGGATGAAAGAGCGCTGTGTGGCGGTATGGGAGGTAAGTGAAAGTATAAATAGAAAGAAGTAAAAGGAAAGGATATGCTCAAAAAGCTTGGTAGCCATATAAAAAAGCATGAAGAGAATCGCTTTGCCTGTTGACAGAAACTTATACTGCAACGTTTTTACATACATACATATGNGTTTTTGCATCGATTAATGTCGCTGGGATGAAAGAGCGCTGTGTGGCGGTATGGGAGGTAAGTGAAAGTATAAATAGAAAGAAGTAAAAGGAAAGGATATGCTCAAAAAGCTTGGTAGCCATATAAAAAAGCATGAAGAGAATCGCTTTGCCTGTTGACAGAAACTTATACTGCAACGT
>NW_016173922.1:0-11430 GCF_001687245.7 Rhagoletis zephyria
CTAACTCAGTGCACTTGACTATGTCCAGAGAGAGGATCTCTTACCCAAGCTACATCTAAGCGGGCATTGCGGTGAATAGTAGAGTTAGTAGAGTTACTGGAGAGATATGCAAGTACTACAATGTTGAGGTCCCTGAGGCTGAGTGCAGGCTAAAACCCAATACTGGGAGAGGATTCTTACTATTGGCTCCAAAACTGACAAAGCGTTGGGATCTGGAGTCAATATCCAAGATAGCTTGGACAATCCCTAGCTCTCGCTTAGGAAATATGCCTGCGTATTTTAGTCCGATGCTCTTGCAGTCCAAAAGGTAGCCAAGTAGTTAGTTAGGTTAAATTTCGGGTCACAGCAATACCAAAATAGATTGGCGGTCTTATGGTAGTCCACCATCGGCAGGCACAGTGGCAAATAAGTAGATATTTTTCTATTTTGTCTGTAAATTCCAAATATTTATTTTATTTTCAATCCTAAGGACATAGACTACGTCGCGGTATAGGGATAGGAGTTGACGCGTCTGTAGTGACAGCCAAGCTGCACTCAAAGCATGCCTTACTAAGTGGTTTCAAACAAATTCGGCATTGACTAAATTAGGTTGGGCAACGTACATGGAAAACTTTTAGCGCTTTGAGCGACCTCTAAATATTTTTTGATTTCAAAATAAAAAAGTGGGGGTATACTTTTTTCCTAGGGGGTGAGAGCATTACAATTCCAACTTTACCGTTTTTGGACCACCCTAATGTGCATACATATGTATGTCGCAATACACTGTTATTTACCAAATAGCATTTAAAGCTAAAAGCATTTTAAAACATATTGCTGAACTTTCTTTCAACACAACTTAGCTTTAAGTGTGTTAGAGAAAATTCTATTGCTTTCTAATTTTTATAAAATAAAGTTTTCAGGCATTAATTCAAAGTAAAAATGACACAGCACAAAAGAGAACTCCATACACTCATACATAGCTATACACAATAAGAGTCAGCCATCCAAATATTCACACTTTTGGCAACCCTCCATAGAGCAACCGGCAAGCTGACGCGCAAAGTACTTTTGCAAACTTTAGATGCGCGCGCTTAAGTGCTGGCGCTTTGCTTAACTTCAGTTAAGCTTCTCTCAACTTTTTGTTGCACTTTTAATAGCATTTACTCATGAATTGAAATACTTTTGCTGCGTAATATTTTTGTAGAAAAATTTTGTATGCTACACACAAACAAAATTTTACATCTAAGTGTCCTTTTTAGCAAAGCAAAAGATCCTTTTCAAATACATGCAAGGAAACCTTCAACAGAACTAAGTAAGTTAACCGGCGTCATTTACTTAACAGTTAACAAAAGCCATATGGAAAGTAAAAAAAAATTGCGCATAGAAAAGAGTCCGGAATTGCGTAGGCATACAATAAACATTCATACATGAAATAGAATAGAAAATCCACTAACGCCAAAGCGTTAAAGGAAACAATACAGTTGAGCTGTCAGTACTCTTACGACCCTTCTTGCAACGGATGCTAACGGTAAACGAGCTTGTGGTTTGCTTGTGCTATGTGCTTCTGCAACTTTTTCTGGTGTGGGTCAGTGTGTCTAGGTATGTATGTATGTCTGCGGTTTCGGTTGATGTCATATAATTAATGGAATTTCAACATCCAACCGAGGTTGAGTAAATTTATGCGGACGTCCATTGAGGTGGGTGTGTGTGGAGGCTCAAGAAAAGGCGCACACAAACACACACACACACACAGTGACAGATAAAAGCACGAAGGGATGTGAAATCGTCGATAGCAGTTAAGTCTTTAAGAACTGATGAAATTTAAGTTTACCTCAATCACTGATTCCGCTATGAAAGTGTAATGAATAGGTTGTAGAGATGTTGCAGTTCGGAATTATTTTTTTCTAAATTTCAACTTTTTTACCTATTGCATGTTCATAGGCGGGCCTACTTTTCTTTTGGAGATTTTTGGCGATCAAAATTAGCGATAGCGAAAGATGGAATCCGGCTACTGGACTTGCTCTTTTCGAATTCTTTAAAAAACAACTTTTCAGGAACCTTTATCCGTTTTTTTTTATCTTCTTCTTCTAGCAGCCATAAAGTAAAATTGAAATAAAAACAAGGTTCCAAAAATATATGGAAAAGCAAAAATTAGTTACAGAAACCTAAACTTCCTCCACTTTAGAAAAAATAGGTTAGTTGTTTAAGAGACCTCTAGTGGCACTGATTTTTATTTTTTAAGTTTTATTTAAAAAAATCTGATTGAATAAAGATTTTTTTAGTTTTATTTATTGATTGGCAAACAATCTTAGTCAATGGAACCGCAATTGCTTATAGAGAAATTACTGAAAGCCCTTTTCCGTCAGTGGATTTTAGTCCAAGTACAAGCTACCCGTAAACACGCTTAAGTCCATTTGAATATGCCCAGGAGGGAGTCCCTAAAATAGAACCTCATTTTGGAATTTTTAAAGTTTTTTGTCAATATTTTTCAAGTCTATATGCTTCTTTTGCAAGGGACGACGTAGATAGCTATACCACTACATGTAAGCCATTTAATTTTGTGAAAGAATGAGACATTTCTGCTGGGTCTAAAAATATTTAATCGGCAATAAAAGACCGATACAAACAGTGTTGCCACTAAGGCACTAAGTACCGGGATTCGGGATCTTCTTAGGTCGCATAATAATTGTTATATGCAGCAAATTTCTTTTTATTGTACTAGCTGTATCTTGGTTTTACTAATTGTTAAGTTATCTGCTTTTTTAATAAACTTGGCACTGGATAAAAAGATAAAAAACTGGAAAAAAAAATTTGGTAGGTTTTGGTGAATTTTGTCAGGAAATTGTGGCAGGAAAAAAATTTGTCTGTGGCAACACTGGATACAAACATAATTATTCAAAGAGAATCTCCTAAAAATGTATGCCACAAATATTTAGTTCAAAACTTCCGAATATATGTATGTTGTAGCAACGCTAAGATTGCATTGATTTCCCTTAGTATTTGAAGCATTTGGGCGATGTAGATACTTATTTCGAGGAAGTGTCTTGCTACCATATACATACGATTTTGAACAGAAAAAGATTGTCAAGTGACAAAACAATTCTGGTTCAAAATGTATGTCTTGAATAAAAATTTTTCGAGAAGGCAAATAGAGCACGGTCGACAGGACACACACTTGTTTGACAGATCTATGAAAAGGTCGGGCTCACCCATTCATCTAGTAAGTCCACTTTTTAACGGAGAGGCGTGCTAGTAGCATGACCCCACCGGCGAATGACTTTTTCAGCAATTTTCGTGATGAGGAAGAAATTGAAAGAATAGAACGCTATCTTTGTCTCTGCCCTGCTCATTTCATCATCTTTTTTTTGTTAACTGTTAGGGGGACCTAAGCGCGGTATGTATAGATGTGTTGTACATCAACCACATTTTCTGGGTAGATATGATTCCAATTAACAATTTTTCGCAAACAAACTGATTCATATAACTGTGAATTGGAAATTCGAGTGTAATAAAATTTGTTCAATTGCAAAAAGGTACCGCTGATGGAGGCGTATTGGGTTCCAAAATTCCAATTACGTACATCTTGCGTGACAGTGGTTTATTTTTTTATGAGTTATACTCCGCTACTAAAAAAGCACTTTTCTATAAATATTAATCAAGTTATCAAAATGTTTCACATAAAACATAAATATGTAAATAATTTTGTATATACATATGTATGTACATAAAAAGCAGAGTTATATTTATTACGGCAGACAAAACACCAGACACTGACACAGACACAAAGACAAAAAGAGCAGCAGCAGCAGTCGCATCTATAAAGAACAGTAAAGCATAAATATTAATAAAATAAACATATATAGAAATTGAAGGCTGCTGATATAAAGCCATAAATTATAACTTAACAAACAATGGCCATAAAAGGCATCTAAAAAAGGATGTAAACGAGTGTGCAGGAGAAATGCGCGAAATCAAAAAATTCGTAGACGAAAATTGAAATTGTGCAGGGCAACTATGAGTGGGAAATATCTACAATAAAAACGGCATTAAAAAGGCACAAAAAGTAAGCAAAATAAATTTTTGAAGGTCTAACGGCCGCGGTACAAGGATGGAGCAATACTAAGTTTTGTGAGGCTATATATTTTTTTTCGTATAAATGTGCATATGGTCATACTCGTATATACATATATCATACAGTTTGGCACATAAGCACAGTAAGTATGGGGTTAGACATTTTCGCGTCTAACGCCATAAACATGAACGCAAAAAGTTAATATCAACAAAAAAAAATTAGTATATCCTTATATTTGCGCATGTCAAACAATGCAGATATTAGCTTTTCGAAAGATAGCGGGTGTTCGTTTTTAAAAATCTCAATTGCATTTGACGGTCGTAAAAATTGGTTTTTCGCTAGTTGAAAACTGTGTATGTATGTATATGTATGCATAAGTAGACATCTTTTTTTTTTCGAATAATCTTAACACCGATCTTTTTAAAAGCGATTGTGCAACCCTATTTCTCTCTCGCACACTTGCGTGTACCATTCACCAAAGCGTTCTGTGTGTTTATGTTGCGCATAAGTTAGTAACTCAATACAGGGGGCTCTCATATTAGGCGTCAGAGAATGATGAAATGAGCCAGACCAAGATTTAATGCAATTTTCAATTAGGGTGGCACAGAAACCAAAAAGACTTAACACCAATAACTCGATAAAATTCGATAACTCCATAAATTTAAATAACTGTGTGTTCCCAGAACTGGATAATTTTCGATATCTCACAAATTTCCATATCACGCGATAAAATTTGATAAAACGATAAATAATGGAAACTCGATAAATTCACGAAATTCTAGAAGTTTCGATAACCCGATTCATTCAAAAAGCTTCAATTGCGTAAACCGACAAATTTCGATAACTGCCAACAAATTTCGATAAATCAATAAATACCGATAACTCGATAATTTGAAATAACTCGATACATTACAAACATTCGGTACATTTCGTTAACTCGATAAACTTCGATAACTCTATAAATTTTAAACACTCGATAAATATTAAAAAAATAGATACCATATAAAATAGATTTCCATTAACTTCGAACGAAGGAAGCGTTTTCTCAAAACTATTTTTAAAGAGGGTTGCCAAATGTAAAAGAAATCATCTTATAAGAGGGCGTATCCAAAAATTATATAAATTAACTTTTTCCGCATAAATAAATACCGTAAAAATTAAAATATAATCATTTGGAGTCAGAGCACGTGTGATCGCAGATTAAATTAAATTAAAAGTTTTGTTTTTCATTTTAAATATGGCTGATGTTTAAACCCAGCCAAATAAATATTTTGGCAAATTTGTATTTTGGGGGATCCCTTTTTATGCTTTAGGGCCAGATATGAACCATATTTAAGTTGAAAAGCAAATTTTAATCATCAGTTCCGCGAATTCTACATTCACATATACATATGTAAATATATGAAATTAAAATTAAAGAAACAAAAGTTGTTTTTCTATATAAAGCAAGATAAGTAGTTTTTCTTACTGAAAAGGGTAATTTAGTTAAAACTCGGCGTAGACATTTTGTACTTTGTATTGAGAGAAACATATCGTCACCTGAAATGCAAAAAGACGTAACAAACACCATCTCTGAAATGCAAAAAGTCACAACTAATAAAAAATTCAAAACTTACTTTTTGATTTATATGAAGGATTTCATCGAATTACAACTCCCTACATAATTTTATAAAATAGAAAATAAAAATATTAGTCACGACTTTTTGCATTTCAGGTGACGATATGTAATTTTTATACCCGAAATCCGTGAAAAGGGAAATATCAAGACTGGCTCGATTAAGATAACCATCTGCAGGGGCAGAACTTGACAGCATAACGTGAATCCCTATACGACGCGGTCGCGGCCACGCGCAATAGCCAGTATATAATAAATAATAAAGTTTTACGAATTTTCCATAAATCGTTTCACATTTAATATATATATATATATGGCCTCAACATTTAAAAAATATTGCCAACAAAATTCACTCCTATCACTTATTTACTCTTCTGCCACTCTCACTGGCCTCCATCACTGTTTCTAGCACGCTTCCGCTTTGTGACAAGTGCGCTTTTTCTTTGCCGGATATTGGAATAATTTCGTGCCATCAATACCAAATACTAACAGGCATCCGCTTCTGTGAATGAGAGACATTTAAAAAATACAGCATTTTTTGTTTGCTTCGCTGTTTTCCCTGTTATCTACACTTTTTCTTTGACAGTTGCTTTTTTAGTATTCTTTCTTTTTTTTTTNTGTTGGACGCTTCATCTTATTTTCTTTTAATGAGAAAAGTTTTACTTTGCTCGAGGTGGATTTGTCATTTGTCGGTCGCGAACTGTTTGATTGTTTTATTATTCCCGCTGAGTTTTTTTACATTTTTTTTTTACTTGCTGATTTTCATGTTTGTGTGTTTTTTTTTGCAGCAAACATTTCTATAAAACTCAAGCGCTTAGCTGCCCCTCATCCTCACAAACAACGAGTCATCATCATCATATTTTTTTTTTCGTTGCTGCAAAAGGACACTTAATGCGTGCTGCACTCGAAAAGTGGAGCGGAAAGTTTCAAGAGCTGTCCAATTGCCATCGCTCATTAATGATGCTCCAGCAGGTCATTACGATTTTTATTTTTATTTTTATTTTATTTTTTTGTTTGATGACCCTCTCTCCACGACTTTAAGGTACTTACATTGAAACAGATTTAACACGTTTTTTACAGATTTAAAACTACTTACTGGTAAATAACTGGCGAGAGATTTCTTTATTACTGCCATGAAGCTTCATGAATATTACCTAAAAGTAGAAAAAAATTCGTTGTTTAAAAAATTTATTAGAAAACTAGGTAAATGTTTTAAGAATATAAATTGCTTGAAAAAAAATTAAATCTGCTAGGACAGATTTGAGCATTTTGCCTAATACATCGCTGTATCGACTTTGATTTAAGTGTTTAAGAGCCGACAATAAAACAAAGTGAGCTAAATAAATAAGAAAGAATACACCTAGAAGAGGATTTTCGCACAGCTCTACCTAAATATCCTGGAACCATGCTGATTTTGCTAATATACTCTCTAATGGAGTTTTCGATGAGCTGTCGAGTTTAGTTGAAATGGTCCTTTATAAGTATGGAGCATTCGTAGACGGCTTCCACTTTTAAATTACTATGTAGTAAACTCTTTGTTAGTCTAAAAGCCTCACTCAAGAACAGTTTCTCAGAGTATGGCAGATTCTGTCCTAAGGGCAGTGCCGCTTTTGGAGGCATATTTAGTTCGCAGTCTCTTCTGTCGGCAAACCGAGATTGGATGTCAACTTCCGAAATCCGATAATAGCAACTTTTGTACTCCACTCTGTCCAAAATGGTAGTTGATGTCAAGGAAGACAATCAGAGACACCCATAAAAAAGCTTTTTTAACTCCGTTGTCAGAGGCGTTTTTAATCAACAAGATCTTACTCAAGAAAGAGTGTAGAGCTTCTAGCTAAACAGCTTTTGCTGACGATTTTCCCATGACCATGCGTGGTAAGTATCTAAAATCGATAATCGATAATAAGGACATATATATATGTATTTTGCACTGACCACGGCACTGGTTGTTTAGCGTTGGCCAGACTTACGCGGCAGTTCTTGCTAAGATAGCTAAATTTCTTTTGTAAGACACGTGAAGACAATAGGCAAGGGAGTTTGAAAGATTTTGTTTATTCTGGAACGAAAGTCTTACAAAAAAATAACCTTTCCAACTTTCGTCGTGAAAAGCTCTTTTGACAGCAGCTCGGCCCACCGAGAAAAGCAATAGCGTGAAATTCGAGAGGTCCGAGGTTCGAGTCCTCTTAGTTTCTTTATTTTTTCAATAAATATTTGTTTTTCAATTCTCTGATTTTATTGTTTTAATACGAGCACATTTTTTAATTTCATTTATTTTTTGGAAACATTTTTTTTTTTATTCTTTTTCAGATAATTTTTTATTTTAATTTTTATAGTAATATTTAGATTTTGTCGTAGAAAGAAAATACATATATTTTTGTATTTCATTTGTTTTTTTGGATTTTTTTTTTATATTATTTTTGTTCTTTTAAAACGAAAAATATATTTGTTTTATGTAATTTTTAGAAACTTTTTTAATTTTCTTACTCTTCTTTTTATTTCGCTTTTAGATTTTATCGTTTAAAAAAAATAATTATTTTCTGGAAATTTCATTTAAGTTTTAGAATTTTGGATTTTTTTCCACTTATCTAATACAACGTTGTTTCTTTCTTTTTTAATTATATTTTCATTGAATTCTTAGATTTTGTTTTGTTTATCTATTTTTTTTTTTTCTCTTTTTAATTTAGTTTTGTTTACTTTTTAGAATACATTGTTTTAAATGTTATATTTTTTTTTTTAATTTCACTTAAATTTTAGGAACTTATTCTGTTTATTTTTTTTTTATTTTAATTATTTTTTCTTTTATAATTTATTCTTATTTAAATTTTTTTATCTCATTATTTTAAAAAGAAAAATGTTTTTTAATAGTATTTAATTTTTAGAAACATATTTTAATTTTTTTTCCTTTTTTCTAATTTAATGTTTTTTTACTTAATTTAATTTAAGAAGAATTCAAAGAAAACTATTTTTGGGAGAGGCTATTTGATCGTAGTATTAATTTCTTTTGTGATTATAATTGTGCCCGTTAGTTAAAATTGCTTAAGTGACCTTAGAAGATTTGACCTTAATTAAAAATTAATAAGTTTCCCTGGAAAAGTAGCATATTTGTATTCAGCATTTAAGCTACACTTATGGCTATGTAATCTTTAAGATATTGTTAGAACCCCAATGAAATATTGTTTCAAAGGTAAAACGGTCTATCTTGGCTTAAGTTAGTTTATCTGACGGATACAGATGTGTGTTATGGATGTTAGTACAATCGACTTTCCAAAAAAGTTTAATCTTCCAAAATGTATTTCACGAATTTTCGTATTCCTTACTGCCAAATGTATTTTGCCATTCGCAACACACAAAAGGAAATTTTTTGTACATACATATATATACAAGTTTTAAGCAAATTTTATTTTTAGTTCCTTTTATTTAAATTTTGTATAGTCAATGCCTGCTGCCAACTCGAATGAATATTCCTTAAAAATTGCATTACCGAAAATATTTTTTTCTTTTTATGTTTTCTCCCACTGCCCAGCTTGGTAGTATTTTCTTTTTACCCGCATTCAAGAGAAACCTTGTGACCACAAAACTACGCCAAAAAGTACATACTTGTAAAAATTATACACACAATCGCACATAAGCTTACACTAAACTGAACACTGAAACTGGAATGTTGCCAAGCTAAGACGAACGACGAACGCTGCTTGCTTGGAGCAAAGAAAAAAAATTCTACACAAATACATATGTGCATACATACGTATATACAAACACTAAGTGTGACGGAGTATTGCACAAGTAATAGTCATGTAAAACGCCATAAAGTATGCCAAAGTAGAGAAGGGAAAAGTACGAAAAATAAACCCAGCAACAGACGCCTAAAAGCATGCTTTAGCAAATATTATAAAAATAACTTGAGACATTTTGAGCAAAGCGTTATCGTCCTTCTGTTTTTTTATTTTTTTTATTTTTGCTTTTTTGTTTGCCATGNATATGTATGTGTGTATTTATAGCCCACAAGAAAGCACAAAATACGTATGTATGTATGTAAAGCGTAGGAGTTTTGCTTGGAGTTTGTAACAACAAAAGGTGGCACAAAGCCATAAGCAAGCGTATGTATGTAAATCGATAAGGATATCAAAGCGCGAACTCTGACTGTGTAATTGCATGCAAACATATTTACATGTGTAAATTTTTGAGCAGGGTGGGGAGTCATGCACAAAACGATGAGAGGGCGACGTATGGGCTTGCGGCGCCAAGCTGAAGATGTTAGCAAGGCATACACTTATCCGTACTAAGAAAATATATGTGAGTTGGTATCTACGGAGTCGTATATATGTACCTTTGTGTGTGTGAATGTTAAAGATGAAAAAAAAACGAATGCTGAAAGTGAATATTCGAGCACAAAATGTTCGATACTAGATTTGCTGGTTACTAGCTTTTAGGGAGTTGATATGTATATTTTTTCCACTTCTTTATTGTTGCTGATTACCTATAAATTATTGATTTTTTCGCTTGCTGTTGTATGTATATAATTTACTACAATATTTTGCCTTCATTAAGCTACATGCACCACTTAACTGTTATTTCCTTTATTACTCATATTTGTTGTTGTTGTGAATTTTTTTCTTGCTTCAGGCTTCTAACAACTTACATAGTTGGCTGCTGAAAGCGACATTTAAAAGTTTTCCTTTCTGTAAGTAAATTGTGTTGTTGTATGTACATACATATCTACCACTGTGCCATACATTTTCGAGGTCAAATTTGGTAATTCGTCTGCTGCGGATACATAAAAGACAATTTTCGCTATTTATAAATACATAAATTCCACTGCTTTTAGGGGTGAGAAGAATGTGACGAAGCAAACAATTTTTTGTTGGCAGATGAGCTTGGTACAAAATCGTCACGCAGTCCGGCGTAGGGAAAGAAGTATAGTTGTGCGAGAGTTTCTAATAAAAGTGTGCGTGTTGATGGTTATTTAAAAATCAGAATCGATTTTAAATTACGCCATTGCACTATAAGTAATTTTACCCATATTTGGTGGTAAAATTTAATTATGACCAGAAAGTAGACTATTTAAAAGAGACATGATTTTTTTTATTATATAGTATGCTTGAAACTTCAATATTTCGAAATTTAAGGACGTGAGTTAACACAAAATTGACACACCCCGGCTTACAATGTAGCGGTAGCTTTCGGAAAATTGAAAAATATATATTTAAAATGATTTATTTAGGAACGTCCGTCGAGCTAAATCATCTTACTACCCTGTCGGAAAAATTAACCAACACCAACACATATATTTAATACTTGCGCCGAGTATTTAATGTTCGGCTCCGCCCGAACTTAGATTTTCTTACTTGTTCTCTTTCAATTGATTTTAAGGAACTTATTTATTTTCATATTTTCTATACATATATTTTTTAATATCATTTAATTTTTAAAAACTTAATTTATGTATCATTTCTTATTTTATTTATTTTTTTAATTTGTTTACTTTTCATTTTAAGATCGTATTGTTTTAAAATATTTTTTTTTTTAATTTCTTTTAATTTTTTGATACTTATATAATATTTTGTTTTCCTTATTTAGCTATTATTTAATTTTTAGATTTCACTGTTTTAAAACGAAGCAAATTTTTCTTTAATTTCATTTAAGTTTGGGGTGCTTTTTATGTTTTTATACCCGAGCGCACTTGTGCACAAGGGTATATTAATACATTTGTCTATATCTATCTCGATTCGTTTTGGCTGTTACAAACAACCGTTATGTGAACAAA
>NW_016173924.1:0-11428 GCF_001687245.7 Rhagoletis zephyria
TATATAATTACATATATTTACGATAGGAGCTACCATCGACCCCTGGGACAAGCAACATCAGAAAAAAGTTTCTTTATTGACCGGATACAGTGCTTTCTGCTCTTTAAAAGCCTTTTTTTTATAGAAATAACTAAGTTTGAACGGCGTGACTATTTTTCGCATATGCGTCAACTTTTCCCTATCAAAATGGGATATCATTTGTTAAATTTGACAAAATATTAAAGGATATATCGTTTCATAACAAAAAAATACCTTTTAGAAATAAGTATAGAGATCACCAAAAACAAAAACTTTAAATTAAATTTGCTATTTAAAAATCGGTGTGAAATCCACTATCAACTACATACATTTATGTATATAAATTAAATAAGGGAATTGCGTATTTTAAAGGACTTTCGGAAAGTTTTGTTTCTCTTCAGGAGATTGCCAATAATAATACTAAATCATTTATTTAACCATTTTTTCGTAGTAACTATATTTTATAGGTCCTTCAAAACCCACAGAAAATGCCAGAAAATGCAATGGGGGATGAAAAAAATCTTTAGTATGAAAAAATCGTTAAATAAACAATTGGGTATTGCTATTGGAAGTCTACACTGAAGAGAACCAGAGTTTTCTGATGGAAAGAATTCAAGAATTCCATATCTACCATTTCAACCAAAAATTGTTTTTTCCCCATATGGAAAACTTTGAGCGCTTTGAGCGACCTCTTAATATTTTTTTGATTTCAAAATAACAAAATAGGGCTATATTTTTTCGATAAAGTACAATCCTAGGGGGTGAGAGCATTAAAATTCCGACTTTACTTATTTTGGACCACCCTAATGCACATACATACACGCATCCCTTTTTTCAAGTTCAAATTTAATATCAATTTATTGCAAAGTCACGCTACTTGAAAGGATTAAATGTGTTTATACATATTTATTGTCATGAACAAATCTACCGTTATTGCTTCAATGGATTTGCCTAAAAGTATGCAATGAAATTAAATTTAAGGCCGCTCAAGTTGAATTAAGCCGCACACAATTGTAGGTAAATCAAACAAAATTACTTTAACGACATTATCTGGCAAAAACAGGCACACACAAAGGCACACCCATGCATACATAAAAATGCATACATACAAATGCACACCTGTCGAGGAGAAAGCTTGCTGCACACACATACTCCAGCACTAATTGGATTAATGAAAATCTCGGACTAAATCTCGGTAGCGGTGAATAAGTTAAATCACATTTACAAACATACATAAATGTGCTTTAGAGGTATTAGACATACACACATACAGTGCAGTCAAGGAGCCGAGCCAAGCCAGCCGCACGGGTTAATTATGCATAATTAAGAGCATCTTGCTGGCAAAAAGCTAACCATAATCAGTGGAGCAGCGTTAAAGCTTAGTGAGGCTAACGAAAGCCAGCCGGTAGTGTAGGAAGTGTGATTTTACGCGAAGTGAAGTCGAGCGTAGGCGCGCCCCACTTAGATATCAGCACCACAATTTGCGTGCACTCTCGCTACTAAATTGCTTTACAATTAAAATAGCAGCGCACTACCCTTTCGCGTTGTTGCTGATATTTTATTGGCGGAGTAGACTCTTTATTGTTGTTGTAGGCCGAACGGAAGTGGCAAGCCGGTGAGGTGATGGCGATAGTGGTTTTGCACTGCCATGCTCGCGGGAAATGGAAGAAGGAAAATAACTAAAAATTTATGATGTGTGTGTGTGTGTGTGTGTGTGTCTGTGTGAAGTAAGCTAACAATGGTTGAATTATGTGAGATGATTATGTCCAACGGCATTTTTACAATAGAATAACCCACAATGTATTATTGAAGGAGGAAATTATGTTGACAATTTTCGCTGAGTGAAGTTTAAGTTGGTTTTGTTTGCACCCAAGATTTCTGGTTGTGCGCTGGGAAAAAAATCTTTAGCTTCCGATGAGACCCTCCTTCTTTTGATAGCTACCTCGGCGAATGTTTGAAAAACTTTGAGGGAATGCACCTCGGTTGTCCGGCCCCTTAATGAGGAGGGTATCTCTGCCCTATCGGTTGGTGTACTGACGAAGCCTAAGGCTGACAATCACCGTCATCCAAAAAATGCGCCGAATGGGGCAAGGATCGAAACACGTTGGACCTTGTAACGTCTAGTACTGTCATTTACCCCCGGTGAACGAGTTTCACCGCCAATCCACATCAAAGATTGACAAGAAGGGCATGCTTTCAAAGTTCGACTGGACCTCTTATCTTGTTGCAGCCTAGATATGCACACGCTTCTGTACAGCAAAAAAATCTCCGTCCTGAAATGCCGTGAAGCTCAATGCAATAAAATAACAGACGTCATTTCTGCTCGCAGAGAGCACACTTATACGAGTACAAATTTACAAAGCCCATAGCCTGCCGCCACCGAAGAAATGACCGAATTACAGCGAGACTGAAAGAATAGCTAGTACGACAATGAGAGCACTGAAACCAGTGGAGAAGATGAATTCTGGAGACGGAAATTTATGAGTGATCTGCCACCTCCAAAACAAAGGTGACTTCGCCATATGCGGAAACCATGGTTATTGAAAAAGAGGCGTGGCATCTACGATCCACTGAATTTTTCATACTGCATATCTCTGCAAGTCTTCTTGAAAGAGTACTGGATCTTGGTATCAATTCCACCCTCTTGGAAAAAAGCGAGGATTGTTACAAAAGTTGGGGTGTACAGGAATTTTTTGCATAGAGATTTAAACGAAATTCGGAGCTAACGGTAAAGGGAGCATGGAAACTTCAATATGATATAACAATCTAATGATGCATACATACCTCTGAAAGTATTTAGCTAAAGTACTGAGATGCAGTACTTTATCAATGCCACGTTACTGAATTAGTTTTGGAAACACTAGAATCTTAGAGTGATTGGTATCGTTTTAGCTTAACAAAGTCCACCATGCAGATACGATTTTATAATTCTATAATTTTTAACGGTTAAATACTTTAACTCGATTATAAACATAAAACTATAGTAAGAAGAGAACAGAAATAAATAACAAAAATACCATTATAACAAGTTTACTTGAAAAAAATAAAATAAAAATTTTAAGTCGGACAAAATGCTGCCCAATTGTACAAACGCTGTACCTTTTATGTATTTGTGCAACGGGTTGACGGTTGAAAAAGTTCGTTTTCGGCCGAAATTTGTCTTTTTCACTTATTGAGTTATAATGTTTTTCCAGCAAACAAGCGACATGTGTGTGCATTCATACGTACGCATTTTTTGTGCATGCATAATCAAGGCTGAATGAGTTACGTTTTCGTCCGAAATCTCTCACTTTTCTCCTTCCGCTTATGTGCACTCACTACGGGCGGACGAAAAAATTTCCAGTGAATTTGAGCGAATCTCAGGATAAGACTGAATATTGAACTCATCTCAAATCGTCAAATCCAAAATTCACTTTTCATAATCATAATGCGCTTCATCGAATTACAAGTCCCCACACCGTTTTATGTAAACAAAATTTGTTAGTTACGGCTTTTTTGCACTTCGGGTGATGAACTACCATTTGCCAATGTTGTGTCATCATTATTCTTTTAGTTGGAACTGTTTAATTAACTATGCATTTTCCCCTCCGTAGAAATTCATATATTGCGTATAGGAATTGCTCTTTCATTCTACGAACTGAAAGCAGCGAGCATATTTTTTTTTATCTGGCATATGCGCGCATAGTTCAAGGTTCAAATGCACACACATACACAGCACATATCGCACTCGATCTTCAAGAGTGACACAACTAAAAAATTTGGGGTTTTAGAAATTATGCATTAAAAATCTACACAGAGCTTTTATTTACCTTTCAGCAAAAGCTGGAGCAAAACTTTTTTATAATTTGTTGAAAAAACCTAAAGTAAAGTCTCCCTTGCCCATATGATTAGCAGTTTTTCGCATTTTCTGACGAACGTGCAATTTTGAGTTGTATCACCTTTGAAGATCGTGTGCGATATGTATGTAGTATATCCACACAACTGATATTGAAATTGAGAAATTTAGCAATAAAGTGTTTTTTTTCTTTAATTTCCTTGTTCTATTTGCGATTTATCTCCGGTTACGTTTAACAACGTCGGTACCAGCATTGCATGGCTATTGGCCTATTCTCGAAATTACATTTCCAATTTTTAGTGACATATCGAATGTAGTCATACAAGCATTTATTAATGCAACAGTGTCGATTTCAGCTAAGCACATTTAAGCAACAACCGCTGCCAAAACCGCAACACACCAGTTCCACACCGGCTACAGCCAGCTTTTGCGTGCGGTCGGTGTCGATGTCAACGCTAATTGTTTTGAAATTGAACTACTGCACTATTCGTTTTTTTTTTTTACTCGATATCTATTTTGCGCAATTCTACTATAGCTTAAGCATAGTTTTGTAAAAATGTAAACGTTTTTTTTTTTGCTTTGTTCGTAGCGTACCTCAGATATCCGCTTATTTCTTGCCGCTGCTGCGCTCATTAATGCCTGCCTGCCTACTATGGTGTTATCGCTGCTTGGCTGCCGTTGAAATACGCTTTGTCGATGCTACACATTGCTATTGTCATACCAAGCCGCTGTGCTTCCGCTGGCTTTCCTGCATTGTTTTCTGTGCCAGCCACACTTTGGGGTACTTTGATCGCTCGCTGTGTCGGTGCGCTGCTTTTGTTAACACCAGCCAACTCCCTATTATCTAATGCAGTTCCAGCGCCTTCGATTATTGTTTTCCACATTGGTGATTAATGACATTGTCGGCGATCAACTGCACACATTCGCATTGAAATGCACACGCAATCAAACACACTCATTCACAAATAAATAAGCAAGCGCCTCCTGCATCTATTCAAATTTGCAATGTTGATTTTTTACCCTTCGGCAGCTTCATAGCCACATATGCTCCACTTCCGCAAAAATTCTTTTTTGATTCGTTGTTGCTGCATTGCATATATCTGCATTGTTTTACTGTAGCTGTTGTTGTTGTGATGCTGCAGCTTCATTGTTATTTGGCTTTTGATTGAGTTATTGAGTTGCTCTATTTGGCTCTTCACTAAAATTTTGCATACACCGCATTTGCCGGCCAGCATCCTTTTTACAATATTACCATTGTTGCTGTTGTTGTTCTGATTTATGCAATGCTCGATTTACTGTTGTTTGTACGCTTTAGTGCGTTCGATATCAGCAGTTTACATTCCGCCGTTTCGCCGCTTGATTCCTGCCTTATATCCAAATTTACTCCCAACGCACTTGGCTTCATTGCAGACGCACTGATTATGCCACATGTGAAATATGCGCTTTCCTCATCGCATAATTTAGTGCGCTTTTGGCTATGCGGGAATTCGCAATGCGCGCATGGCTAGTCAATAATGGCAAATTTGGCTGGCTGTTCATTGTTCAAAATGGTTTGGCGCACAACGAGAAGGTGGAGTATGCCCGATGGAATACGCATGTACTGGACACTTAGAGACAATGCGGGAAAATGATGACGAGAAGAGAAGCTAAATTGATTTTGAAAAAAATACCGGTCAAAGGGGCTATAAAAAGGAACTTTTATAAAAGTTGGCATTTCATACCTACACTAAAAAAAAGTAACATGGTTTTTTCATGTTAGAGATTAAATACTTTTGAACAGAAAAAAGTATTTTTTAAACAAACGAAATATAAGTTTTTTTTTTGATCGATCACAGAGTGGTGTTTTCTAGAAATTTTAATCAAGAATCAGTTCGGCCCAGCAATAAAATTTCAAACAACGCCACTCTGTAAATAGCAAAAATAAATTTGTAGAAATGTACCAGTCGCGTAATTTGGCTTGATTCAAAGAGAACATTTGAAAGCGCACATGTTGTGCATGTGGCTGAGTGCCTAGAGAGGCATGCTACAATTGGTTGCTGCCGAGAGTGTCCAAGTTCAAATCTCATTAATTTAAAATTTTTATTTTCGGTTTTTCTTAAATATGAAAAAGCATATGTGAAGTGCACAACGAAATCCTGCTTAAAAGAAAAAATCTCCAAAAATTTATCTGTTCAAAGTAAACAAAAGCTTGTTTGGTGTAAAATAATATGTGTTGAAACAAGGACGGAGTTTTCTAAACGGCAAAGACACAGCGCTACAAGCTGTCGGGACTCTGCATGACTTACAACCATATGGAGGTGGTAGCTGATGCTTATCATTGGCCCCAACGCCTAACTAAAATATTTTTGCTTGAATAAATTTTTATGCAAATAAATTCATCCTGGTCTTGCCCTCTCATTGAGTTAATCAACGGTTATTTAAAATTATTTTTTGACCGTTTTCTATACTGCCTGTTAAAGATAACTGGTACCTTTGACTGCCTGTCAAATTTGTAGCTCGCATGCCTATAACAGGCAATCGATAAAAAGTCGATAAAGCAGACCGGTTATCAATTTTTAGCAGGCACTCCAAAAATGGCCCTTAGGTCTGGTTAACACTGATTGTTTTAATAGTTTTCGAAATTTTCCGAATAGTTCGAAAGTTTTCGGAATTGTTCGAAAGTTTTCGGAATTGTTAGACAGTTTTCGGAATTCTTCGAAAGTTTTCGAAATTGTTAGAAAGGTTTCGGAATTGTTAGAATGTTTTCGGCATCGTTGGAAAGTTTCCGGAATTGTTCAAAGGTTTCTGGAATCGTTCGAAAATTTTAATAATTTTTCGGAATTGTTTGAAAGTTTTCGGAAATGCTCGGAAGTTTTCGGAAGTTTTCGGAATCATTTAGAAGTTTTCGGAACTAATCGGAAGTTTTTAGAACTATTCGAAAGTTTTCGGAACTATTTCACAATTATTCGGAATGTCTCGGAAAAATTCGAAATCCTTCGGGGCATTTTTTGCGCGTTGGTTAGAATCTCAGGATTTTCCAAGATTTTTTTTCGGAATATTTCCGGGTTTCTCAGAATCTTTGAGGTCCAAAGAAAATTTAAATCTTAACTGTCCCTTTTATGAATGGCTACATAAATAGAAGAGAAGCAGTTTAGTCAGCCTTTTGTGGAATTCTATTCTAATTGTGACATTTTTAATTAGTCTAAAAAAAGCAGATACTCTATTGATATATGTACATATTTACTTAGCCATGTATGCTTACATAATTCTGGTTTTTTTATGTGTTTCATACTTCTGAACAAGTTAAAAACACTTTCTTTGTTTTATTTTCAGGTGAGTTTCGAATTTCTTGAGCTGCTTCTTTTACGCTGTAAGTTATAGATTTATTATTTTATTGTACTTTTTATATCATAAGCTGCAATGGCAGCTGCAATGGTTGTGAAACCAAAAACTGGCCGGTTTATTTTCATATGTAAGCAAATCACGTAATTTTCTTTTTAATAGATAATACAGCCCAAAAAAAAAATAAAAAATAAAAAAATGTGGTGCGGCAAATGATGAAGTTGCTTTTGATAGATTTTTTTTTGTGCTGATTACGAATCCATAAGCATAGTTTCCATCAGCTCCAGTTTTCGATTTCGATTTGGCAGCAATAGTGAAAGTAAATTAGAAATTTGTGAAACCAAAAACAGGCCTACTTATTTTCAAATTTAAGCAAATTAGGTATTTTTTTTTTTTTTTATATTTCAACTAAATAAATCATTACAATTTAATGGGCTTGCTGTAGCATCAAAATGTCAAGTATTTTGCGAAAACCTATTATTCCACTACAAGCCTTTTACATTATTTTTTTTTTCAACTATTTACTACAAAGTAAAAATGATTAATTGCGCGCAAAGTAATTAAAAACTAGCAGAACTAATTAAAACACATCAACTATTAAATTGTATGTAGTTGCATGCATCATAGGCGCACAACAACTAACATAACATGCACGCGCGCGCTCCTAAAAGTATACCATAATAATAATAATAAACTAAAAATGCGATGCGCGCTGCGGTTGAACGCTGCAGTGCAACAATTCAATTGCCATATTGCAATTATATCATGAAAATACAATTTTCTCTAATGCACATAAGCTGCATAAGTGCAGCAACAAAACAACTACATGAGAAAAAAAATCCAAAATGAAGCGCTAACAAGCTCTTACTTGAGCCCCAACAACGACAACGACGACAACAACAACAACAACAAATGCAGTAAGTGCATGCCACTGCAACAAACAGATACAAGTTATTATTGTTCGTGTGCACACATGTGAACATTATCATCATATTATTTTTATTTTCATTGCCATGCAATAACAATAATCATCTGCGAAGGCTGAGTGGCGGTCGGGCCGGCATATCAACAGACAGTCAAGTGAGGAGGGCTAGGAATGGCATGGAGAGAGGGGGGAGTTTAGAACAGTAGTTGGATTGCTTGCTGGTTGGTTGATGAGTGTCTGCGTTGCAGTAGTGGGCGTAGTGTGCTTAGAGCATGGGCATTTGTATATATATACATTAGGGTGCATCACCAAAAAAGTAAACAATTTAATATATAAAAATCGGTACTATTTTACTATATTTTAAGACACTCGGCGAAATATTTCGGAAAAATAGTTAGATTTACAAAAGCTGGACCGATTTGAAAATACCTCCAAAAATCGTTAAAGTTTTTTTTTTTCAAAAAAATCGCTTCACACGATAAAAGAGTTTAAGCTTAAAAGTACTGTATAAAAATTTTCGAACATTTTCCAACGGAATCAAAATGTGCGATTTTTGGGGATATGAGTATTTTCAAATCGGTCCAGCTCACGCAAATCTCGAAAGGTTCCTGAAATATTTTGACGAAAGTCTTAAAATATAATAAATTATATAATTCCGATGAAAAAACGGTACCAAGTTTTTTTTTTTGTATGGAGAGTGATGCACTCTAATATGTATGGTACGTGAGCGTCATGCAACTGTAGTTATTCAGTCCCTACAACAAGCAGCTTGCAACAGAAATGTGTTATGCGCGCTTTTGAATGCGATAAATATGGTTATTGTATGCAAATGTATGTATGTATGTGTGTTTGTGATTATGTGGGGACATCAGTGCCATCCTTGTCGGCCATGAAATTCAATCAACAACAACGAGCATCTAGCAACCAACAACCTGTTGCGTCAACCGCTGCTGGCGACGGTAAAAAATACGAATAAACTGTCCTGCTGGCGGCGGGCTCTAGGAATATTCATGGCAGCGGATTGTTGCATAAAAATAACGGCATAAGTTATGGGTTACATGACGCGCAGGAAGGGAGCGACTAGATATACATAGACCGACCGGGCGCTACGATGCACTGAAGCAGACAAACATTCACTCAGTAGACGCATACATACATACATATGTATGTATGCAGGTACTATATGGGCGTGTGAAAAGTAAAATATTTCTACGGTTGCTTGTTCCTTGAACATTTTAATGGACTTGTAGGCTTTTACATTTTACAGAAACAAAAAGTATGTATATATTTGTTAAAAAAAAAAACAACTCGCGCCATAAAAATAATTATACATAATAGCAATAAATGGCTCTGATGGTGGCAATAGTTGTCAAACAGTGAATAGATACGTGCATACATTTGTATGCATGTATGCATATAGACATATTTCCACCGCTCGATGCTCTTATGCTTGGTATAGGGTGAGTCAATTGAACTGTTATAAGCTTTTTTACTTGCAATAGGGGCATTCAGGCGTTAGTGCGAAATGCATTGCAACGGTGCGAAGTGCGGAATTTCAAAATTTTGCTCACAACAACACAGCCGAAAATCTTGCATCAGTTATTGCATTTCACTCTATACCAATCGTTTGCAAATGCAATGACTGATGCGAGATTTTCGGCTGTTGATAAAATTTTTTGCAATTTCACATTTCGCACCGTTGCAATTGCATTTCGTATTAACGCCTGAATACCCCAAATGTTTGTGTACTTGTTTTGGTCAAATCTTACAATTGATTGTTAACCAACTCCCCGATGAACTAGAGCCGCTAAACTTCAAAATTAGCTGAGAACCCGATGACAATGCAATATGAATGTCGTTTATTTCCTATTTCTACAGTGCCGGGCCCAGTGGTTGTCTTACGTAGTTGTCGACCTCGCCCTTCAGTTCGTAGAGGTGGTTGAGAAAGATTTGAGGACTCTGTTGCAGCTCAGTGCTTTATTGGTAATTGCGATTGTGTGCGCTGAGAAAGAAAGTTGGCTATCGAAGTTTACGCCGATGACTTTCCGTTTATTCACCTGTGGCCTGGCCTCTTTTGTCCAGATGTTGTAAATGGAGACAAGGTGCCGGAGTGTCCGCGCTATCCACACCAAAATTTGTGTACCGTCTCATGACAGTTTTAGTAAATTCATGTACTGTTGGTATCGCTGCGTGCTGAGATAGAGGTGACAGATGGTGGTCCCTTAGAACTATTCCAGACCGTTTAGAAAATGCGATTCGAGATGTATAAGCCAAAAAAGTTGGCTGATTTCACCTCGTCGTCCTCCATGCAGCTGCGGCAATAAGGGTCCAGTGTAATATTTATGGCCTTATTCATAAAAAATAAAGTAGCTTTAAAAAAGGTTTATAAACTGAAAACTCTATAGAAACGTCATTTTATAAAGCTCTTTAAACCTACTTTATTTTTTATGAATAAGGCCAATAATCCACTGATACCACTAGGGTTTGCTTTCGGTGTCATGATTAATTCTGCCTTTAGATAAATGGGTAGACTCCTAGTGTGTATACCTCAGTTTTGCTGGCGTGTCAGCCGCCTTTTCCTGCTGCATTCCTTTTGCCTACAGTAATTAGAATAGCGATTGGATGGAAAGACAACTCCTTTCTTACATTTACCTATGAAGGGACATCGGTCTGATTAATCGATTAGCTCACATAAATTAGTGTGACTAGTCTGACCATTGTGTTAACCGGACTATAATCTTTAGTTCCAGCGCTGCTTTTTCGCCATTTACGAGGCGTTTACCAATCAAATTTTTTTACTCTGTCCCCAATATCTTACGAACGCGGCAAAGCTCCTTTCATTCTACTGGCTCACCTTATACACACTTAAATTACATAAAATATTCAAGGCTTCAACAGGATGTGCCAACAGCGGAATAATAATAATATTGTTGGATCTTTTATTTCAGTTTACGCTGTGGGGTCCACTGGTGTCAAAGTTAGCAGCTGGTTGGTGGTGAGCTTCTACTCGCGCTTGCTTTTGCCTGAATACATACTATGTACTTGTATTTGTTGTTATAATTGAGTAACTATGAGCAGGCACGCAGTCACACCGTCAGGCAGGCATTATAGTACTTACACAAATGGTGTATTTATGTAAATATTTGTCTGCACTATTCCCTTTGCGTTCTGCTACAAGGATATGCAATGTATAGACCACATACATATATATCCAGCTAGTCTCGCGTGTGCTTGTGTGCCGTTACGATATTTACTAGTTTGCCGCCATCGGCGGGTTAAACGAAAATATTTTCTCAGCAAATTATTAGTCCAGTGCTGTTTTACTACAC
>NW_016173925.1:0-11426 GCF_001687245.7 Rhagoletis zephyria
AAAAAAAAACAATTCTTCGATCGGAAAACTCTAGTTCTCTCTAGCAGACTTTCAGCAATAATACCCAATTGTTTATTTAACCATTTTATGAAAAATATGGATTTACCATTTCTAGGAAAACCTTTTTTTCCCCATACAAAATACAACTTTGAGTGCACTGAGCGACCTAAATATTTTTTCACATGCATTTTTGGACCGCCCTAAAAGCACATGCGCGTGTCCCCCCCTAAATATTTATGTACAAATACAAGCGGATAATAATGCAAGTATTGCTTGTTACTTGGTTGGCTGATTTGTAGCTATTGTTGCATTTTTAACGCTTCAGTTCGCTGAAGTCGTGTAAGTTGTGCGCCGACGTGCACAGCCGCTGGCTGTGACCGGCAACATACGCACTGAAGGCAACAACAAACTACTTATAGCTAAGAATACAGTAGCAGCAGCAACAACAACAACAATAATACCAGGAAAAGTATAACTTATTACATGTCTCCATGCAACACTGAACTACGCAAAGTGTGGCGCTGCAAATTTTCGCATATCCCTTTAGCAATTTTGATATACTCGTACTTCCAAAAGGCGAGAAAAGCTGTGAATTGCGAGGAGAAAAAAAAACATACAATGATCAAGAAAAATGATTTTCACATCATTTTCGTAAGCGCGTGCATTTGAAAAAATTGCTCTACATAACTATGCAATTTTACGCAGTCGACCAAGAAGAGAATAGGTATGTATATAACAACACTGACATATACCACGATGCAGCGATGCAAACATATGAACGACGCGCATACATACATATTTACTATCTATGTACCACGATATATGTATGTATTTATATATCTCTTGCTTCTACTTGCATGGCCCTTGCAATTTATGGCGCATTTTTCGCAAAATAATGATTATCCGTTCTTCTTTACGCCGACTGAGCAGCTGCGGCCCAAGCAACGCTGAAGCAGCACAAAGCGCGGACAATTGCTATGGCGTACGCTGCGAATTATTTATTGCCATATCAGTTGGCGTCATTGTTGTTGCAGGCAGGCTGCCACTGTTGCTGTTTGAGAAGTTCGTCTGACGGCAACTGTAGCTACAAATGTGACTGTTGCTGTTGCAATTGCTACAAAGGCGTTTCCTTAAAGTAATTGCAGCAATTGTATTTGGAGGAAAATGTATCGTAAAGCGACGGCCAGGAAGTCCTTTCTACTTGGAGATACAAAATATTGTGGCAGGCGAGTGCTATAATAGCGAAATATAGTAAGTAAAGGCCTCACCGAACATGTATCTACATACAAGAAAGTCTTATATGCATATCTCCGTCACTGATTAAAAAGTAGCTACTTTTGGAATCATACGAATATTTTTGGAGTTACACAGTTTACGGTTTAAAATGCAACTAAACGAGGTTTACATTCAAACTCTTGTTTTCATAAAAACCACATATCGATGGTAGTTCATAGGTATTCTCTTGCAAAAGAAAAAATACCAAGAGTATTAAGCAAAAAGTTTGAATATACAGTTCTCAATTTGCCGGGTCGATAAAGTGGAGATCGTTGTTCAAAATACCTCACTTTAATACTCCGAGTGCCTTTTGAAGGAGTATCTGTACCATTTTTAGTTTCCCCATCTTGAAATCGGCGGGCATGAATGCAATAGTACCAATTTAATCCTCAAAGTTTTCAAGCCACCCCATTCTATTAGCAATTTTGAGAGTTGGCTTTATATATGCTTTATACTGAATCGTGGCCTACTAAGCTGGAGGAAAATTTAAGTAAAATTTACAGCGCAATTCTGTCAAACGTCTTTCAAAAATAAAAACTGATAATTAAAAAAAATTAAAAACAAAAATTACAAAAAAAAATTATAAAAAGAAAAAAAATTGGTTTCTAAAAATTAAATCAAATAAAAAAAAAATATTAAAATTATTTAAATTTGCTCTTTTCTTCTTTAATTTTTTTCGTATTTTTTGTTCTTTCAATATATCTTTTTTTAAATTTTGTTTGACATGTAGAAACTTATTTTTTATTAAAATAAAAATTAAAAAATAAAAACTAAAAGAAAACTAAATAAAAAAGAGAAGAAAAAATAAAAAGGTTTCTAAAAGTTAAATGAAATACATTTTTTTTAATAAAATCTAAAAATTAAAAAAAAAAAAATTTTAATTCAAATAAATTTAAATTGCTCGAAAATTGTTCAAAAACAGAACCCTCGGAGGTTTGCCATTACCTTCCCGGAGGCACCGCTGTTAAAAAACAGCTTTTATGTTTGTCGGATAAGGAAACGAATCTGGATATTTCCAAGTGGTAGCGCGAATCTCTACCAACTGCCCACGATGGCCGCCTATGGAATGAACTTTACAAACACATCCAGTTGATAGACCAACGGCGTAATACCATGTGTATAAGATAATTAGAAATTTTACTAGCGTTATTGCTCTTGTCTCTTTCTCGGCCTGGGAGCTGTTGATAAGGAATTTTTGGCTACATCGCGATGCATCGCCTAAAAGAGTTTCTGAATTAACTCAATGTTCTTTTGAATAGGAAATGATACTAAACTTTACCAATTTTTTTTTTATATAATCCTACAAATTGCTCACGAGAATGTGCTGCTTGGACGACTATCGGTAATTCATGCCGGTGAAGTGCCTAGGCGTATGAGCAACCGCCCAAACACTTTTCGGCAGTTTTGATAGCTTCGCTGTTGGTAGTACTCAGCAAAATGGTTAACTGTGAACGCTTTTTACCTTCCGTTGATGCTGTGGCAAAAGAAAGTTCATTAAAAAAAATTCCGAAAACTCTTTTGCGGCTAATCTATAATTTTACTTTAAATAAAAATGTGATAAACTTAGCTTTTAACCGTTAACCATATCTTTTTTATTAAATTTCTTTAAAAGTGTTAAAAATTTTATGGCTAAAGATTAAATTTTCTGAAATTACTTGAATACACTTAAAACTCGATGGTATTAAATGTAATTATGACAATGGCAATAAATTTATTTTTGCAGTTGAAACATTTTCAATGTAAATTTGTAAATAAATAAATAAAAGCATTATGAGAAGCAAATGCTGCTGGCGCTATTGAAAAGTGTAATCACAAATTATACGGCAATTAAAGGCGAGTAAATAGATACTTCAGAAATTTAATTTAATTGCCTTTAGGTCGAAATGGCAATTAAATGAAAATACTTTCGAACTAAGAGCAAAATTAATATTTAAATTAATTGACTTGAAATTTGGAGCTGTGGTGGGAGAAGTAAAGGAAACGTTTAAACTTAAATAAATTTTGGAAAAAAGAAGCAATATTTTACATTTGGAGTATAAAAAATGTATTCTAAGTACTGTACGCGCGGAAAATTGAGTTAAACTGATGGATGAACAAACCCATAGAAAAATCGAGAAGCATTTAGTTGCCAGCAGGATGAGACCCTTTCTGCATGCTATGGCTTCTTTGAACGTTGTTCCGCTATATTTAATGGATTTGATAGCAGCCTACTTGTCAGAATAAATAGCGATAGGCCATCCTGCAGGGGCGGATGTGAGCTTCCGAAAAGCTACGAAAACTAAGGCTTAACGCAAGTTCATCTGAGTAAATCCCGCTATCCGCTTTTACATTCAGCTTGGAATCATATTTATATATAGCCCTCGGCCCTGGGTTTAATTCTGCGGCCGCTTCTTATTCGTTCCTCTCTGGAATTCTTGTTGAGAAATTATTGTCTAAACAGACTAGAGGAGTGGCCGTCCTCTTCCTTACTTCCAACTTGGCTCAGAACAAAGTTTTGTTTAGCGTAGGCCACCATACGGTGACTCCGTTGAAAAAGATGGGTCTTATCGCAGCTGTGTACATCCATTGTACTATAGCCGTCTTACAGACATACAGGGCGGTATTGGGCTTCATTGTTTCTCTTACAGTAAAGTTTCTTGTCTAGAATAACTCAAAGGTATTTAACCTCGGCGGAGAGAGTAAATGCCACCCTGTACAGGATGGTAGGTTTGAATAGAGGAATTTTATACTTCCTTATTTCTGATAAAATTCTCTGGAATTCTTGCTATCAGTTAGCATTTATAGCGAAGTGCATCAGATTCCCCGTTATCGTATATTTTCGAATAATGCGCTCCTGGCCGCATATAATATTTAAAGCTATAAGAAAGTGTAACAGGGAAAATAATATCTATTATATCGCCGTTTGCACGAGTTTAAATATGTATTTAACATTTCGTTATATTTTAAATAAATTTTAAATAAAGACTCAATATCAACGCGAACTTTTAATTAACCAATATTCTTCACATCTACAAGACAACTCTCAAAACTTTTCTTATTAATTTTTGCAAAGACATGAATTTTAATGGCTCGATTAAATAAAAGTTCTCCCGAAAAGTGCGTACATGTGTATATACAAAATTCATAAGCACCCTGCAGTGAAAAGTCACACCAGGAAGAAAAAATACTAGTTCATTAATTAGTATGTGCCTAGCATTCAGCGAAATCAGCCTTTGAATTGCCAAAGCTAAAAATAAAACGCAATTAATTGCTTTCTGGTTCTGAGATCGAAGGTTCGAGGCCGCTTGGAGGTAGTTAAAATTTTTAAAGTTATATCCATGTAAGTAAAAATAATTATTTCAGTTAAAATATAAATAACAAATTTAAAAATCTAATTGCATTTCCTTAAAAAAAAAATAAATACAAAAAATGTTTTTTTAATAAAATTTAAAAATTACAATAAAAACCCTTAATTAAAAAAGAACAATAATAAAATAAAATAAAATAAAATTTCCGGCGCCAGGACTTGGACCTGGGACCTCAGGCATGCCACGCGTGTGCTTTGCTCTGTCGGCCATTGCGTTGAGAAAAAAGCATACTTATGCTTTTTACGGGTGCTGAATTGGCAGACTATCTCTTCAACTGGTATGATGCTACTAGTGTTTCTACTAGTAGATGCTAATGCATAGCTAGACAATTGCCATTTTGTAGGACATCACAATGTTATAAATACCAGTCGCTAACATTGAAATAGGATAGAACGTGATCTAGTTGGGCTGATCCCCAAACTGGTAGAATTCTAGTTCACAACTAGTAGCTTTCCCTGCAGGGCAATAAACGAAGTGTAAAAAGGGATAAGGAAGTATACCATTTAAGACACATACATACATATGTATGTATAATAATGACACAGTAAAACCAAACTTGAGTTGGTGAGAACTATGTAGATTGCTGAACTGGAAAATGGCGTTGTTTTTTGTACAGTAGTCCAGGGTGGGGCATCTTTATAATAAGTGACTTTAAAGACAACGAGTTAGTTAAGATTAAATAAAAACGAAGTTGGAAAAATTTCTCCGTTCTGCTATCACCCAGGAAGATTGGACTTAAGCGCGGACTTGTGGCGACACTAAAAAAGAGCTCAGTCTTTTATGTACTTAAGATTGTGCCATTTATGTAAGAAAACTCATATGCATAAAAAGACTTGCTTACACAAGTACAAATATATCTACGAGTATATGTATGTGTAAGTATAAATGCATATGCCTCAGTCAACAATAAGTAGCTGGTCTGCATGTGCATACTTTTGTATGCATGCTTGCTTATGTGTACTTTGTAGCGCAAACAATTAAGGGAAGCACTTGCGTTCCACTTAATGTATACTTAAATATTTACAAAAATTACTGTGGCAATTAACCGGAAACGAATGAAATTCCTGCCATCATAATTTTAAGCGTATAAAGATGTGTACATATGCGTGTATATCATGTGTATGCTAGTATGTATATATATTGCTGGTAGATCTTAAGCATTGTTGGAGCGTTAATGTGCCAAGTAAAAAGAAATTATAGATACATATTTATTTAACATCTTTTTGGTAAACGAATAAACACTTTTACGCACTTGACGTATTGCATTGGAGTAAAGCTATGCCAAGTGATACTCGAAAATTTTCTTCGATAATGTTTTTAAAAGTAGGTACACTGAGGGGAAAAAATATTAAAATCAAATAGAAACGTAATTGATCTTACTATAAACGTCAACGAAAGTACTGTATATTGGTAAATATTCAATTCAATTACGCGCATATTAAAATGACCGCGTTCGTACTGAAAAAGCATCCGTGAATTGAATAATCAAGACAAAAACTAAAAAAAAAATTTAATTTGCATGTTGCCTGTAGTTGAATTCGAAACCCGACCATCTCCGCACATCAACAACTTGTGGCAAGCATCTGTGCGCACTCAGCTACACCCAGGCATATAAATTTGCTTTCAAATGTTGAATATCCATCAACACCACAGCACGCGATTTGTACGGATAAACATGTGTGTGTTTGTCACCGCTCTCACAGCGGCTCTCTGCATGCTTGTGTACACTTACATATACATACTCAGATGTGAACAGTCAAATACGTGCGTAATAAATTTTATATGAAAATATTATTTTTAAATACGAACATTTTTAAACGATAATCAAATATAAAGTATTCATTTTTACTATGCATTATTTCCCTCAGTGTACTATATAACATAGTAAAGTACTTGTAATCCCTAAGCTGAAAAAAATTCTTATAATTATCCATGCTATATAGAACAGGGCAATTCTGGCAACTGACTTTCAACTCACCACAGTCTTTCATTGCTGTCCTGACTCGCAAATTTCAGGTACGCCTGTGGCCGACGTTTTGCAAAAAAAGCGGTTTTTTACTTTTCATACAGTTGCAGCGACTTCAAAGTCCGCAAAGCGGACAAAAAACTCTACCGCTTGACACCCATATTTAAATATTTCATTTAACTTGTCGACTAAAATAATTCTAAAATTATAAACTAGTGGCAACTCTCTTCAAAAATATTTTAGAAAGAAAGCCCTCTTTGTCCTCAGTCCTTTGATACCCATATTAAAACATTTCGTTTAACTTGTTAAGTATGTTGATTAAGAATTTCTTAACAGGTGGCAACACACAAAAATATTTAGAAATAAAATTTTCTTAAACTTTTTTCATTTGAAACCCATACTAAAATATTTGTTTTAAATAGTTAATTGAATTGATTTTATGTTTATGAAAAGGTGGCAATTCTCTTCAAAAATATGTTTGCACCTTTTGTTTGACACCCACATTTTGGTAATATTTCATCTAAGTTTAAAAAAAATAGTTAATTTTAACTTTTGAAAAAGTGGCAACCCCATAAAAGTATCCTATATGTTAATTCAGGCTATAGCCTATAAGTGTGCCAAATTTCATTGATATACGTCCAGCGGTGTTGGCATGAAAGACCAACAAACATATACACTCACTAACTCACAAACTTTCACGTTTATAATACTAGTAGTTTTGATAAAAACGGTTTTAAATTTCTAAACGGGTGGCAACTCTCTTCAAAAATATTTTCGAAAGAAAGCTTTCTTAAATATATTATTTATTGGTCAAGGTCATCTACATATATAAAAGTGAATGTCTGTTTATTTATAACTTCTGAACCGCGGCACGGAATCGCACGAAACTTTCCACAGTTATTTGTTTTTAACGAGAAAAACGGGCGGTACTGGAAAAGAGGGCGTGGTACCTCCTATACTAACTAAAATTTTCATGTTGTATATCTCTTGAAATATTTGTGGTAGAGCATTGGAACATGCTGTCGAGATAAATAAAATTAAGTCTATACTCATGGGGAAAAATGGGCGGTATTGAAAAAGGGGGCGTGGCACCGTCCATAGGCGTGAATTATTTAATCAGCTCTAATTTCGGAACCTTAAGTCACATGAACTTGAAATTTGGTATGCAAACATATCTATGGTAGGTGCTTATAGTAAGGTATATATAAATGAGTTTGTAAAACGGGGCGTGTCAAATAACATAGGCGTGGAATTTTTTATCCGCCATAACTTCTGAACCGCAAGTCTCGTGACCCCTTTAGTTCGTCCTGACGTGCGGTGAAACCCGCGGATAATAGCTAGTAGCCTATAAGTGTACCAAATTTCATAGAACACTCACTCACAAACTTTCACATTTATAATATTAGTATGATTTTTTTTCAATTAAAAAATTATGAAATCATAAGACACACATAAGAGCTTTGGCGGATTGGTAATTTCTCAAGCTTTGCAAGCGTTCAAATTACTCGTATATTTATCGTCTTTTGCAAAAAAACATGCCTACATACATGTGCATTCGATATATGAAAAATAAGGTAATAATTATTTCGCCGCTTTCTCTCTCTCTCTATGCTTTACTGCGTAGCTTATTTACAATACATGCACTATATGTATGTATATTATGCATTGTATGGTGCGTAATTGAATTAACATCGCATTTCCGTTTCTTTATTTTCGCTTTGATTCCTTTTCGTGAACGGATCTTACTTTCCGCTTGCTTAAGCGGGAACATTTCAGTCTATACTGAAAATAAATACTTTGCACGTCATGGAAACTCTCATGCTTAAATACGTAATTTTAATTATTTGTATATGTGTGTGGTGTGCATGTGTGTACAAGGTTAACAAAAGTAAATCCTTGGCCGTTTGCATCCACGTGCGTCTGCGAAAAATCTCTGCCTCACTTATTATCAACCGTTATCCTGTATTTTTACGTGCACATCTCTCTGATTTTTAATGTCATTCATGCTGACCAACAAACAGATTGTGTACTCGCGTGTCCAACCATGATGCATATGTTCATACTTATTTGCTTACATATTTGCTCGTAGATGATACCCGCATGAATATATGTACTTACATATGTACACATTATTTAAATGCAAATGTATGTATGTATATCGGAAGAATGGTTGTTATACAATTTTCCAGTAACATCACGCATTATTTACATGTAGTGCCGTTCCCTACAGAAATGTGAAGGTATATATATGGTAAATATAGCGCAAATGACCTTTCAAATATATTGTTGATGACCTTTTCAAAATTTAAAGTGATCAAAAGAGAGATCTGTTGAAAACTTAAATTTTTTTGTTCGAGGTCATTAAAAGAAAGTGACAACCTTTTACTACATCAAAGTAGATTTTAGATTTGCTAGAACTACAGAGGTTAAAAAAAATGTATTCCCGATTTTTTGAGAATCAAGAAGATCGCGGATGTTTCATTGATCGTAAAGAGATTCTTTGCAACTCAGGTTAGGTAAGGGTTCGGTTATTGTGGTAACTGGAAAGTTGTAGCGAAAAACGTTGTATACCCAGAACAAAGTTTCACAGGTATTTTGTTCCTGGAGAGTTTCTCTGGGCTGGTTGAGAAGAACGATTAGACCGCAGTGGAAGTTCTTGAGATTATTTCACCTCATTGAGAATCCGGTATAATAATTAGTTTCACTACGTGAATTCCAATCGGTCAGCGTCCTGCAAATAAGCCTACCAAGATTGAGCGTTGAGGCGTTGTGAGCCAAGGTGTTCCCTTGAGCACTGATACACTGCTTCATGGTGGCTGCATTACTCGACCAACTGATCACTCTCTGGATCGACAATATCTTGAGTAACAGAAGCATAAATGGCTCTTTGGGAACAGCAGAAGTACAAAAAAAAAACGCCCACACGCGGTACCCCTCAAGGGGGAGGTAATATATCCCTTGTTGTAGAATCTCGTGATAAACGAATTCCTTCTTCGCACATCGAAATATTATACTAGATTTATGCGGCGGTAGTTAGACCTATTCCTACCTATGGTGCGCTAGTGTGGTAGTGGGCGGTTGACACCAAATCCTATATAATCAACTTGCAAAAGGTGCAACGACGAGCATGCTTATGCTCAACAGGGGCGGTTTACTCAACGCCCTAGGCTGTGCTAGAGACACTCCTGGATATTCCATTCGTACACCTGTACGTTAAAAGTACCGTAGCTAAATTCTCTCCAAAATTCATGGCATCCAACAGGTTGCGAACAACTTGCAAGGATTATGCCGAAGTCCTCGACAGAGTGAACTCCACAGTTGCTGTAACAATCACCGAAATTGACTTCAATCGAAACTTCGATGCTCATTTTACCGACAGAAGTGACTGCGAATTTGATATTTCTCTCAGGGAGGCCTAAATACCTATTTTAACGGACAGCTCCAAAATAGACATCGGAACAGGATCTGATGTCTTCTCGTAGGAGTTATCTCTGAGAGAGTTCTATGAATTTCCAGATTATTGGAGATAACCAAATCGATAACAAAATGGATAAAAAAGTCGACAACAAAATCGATAAATAATCGAAAACAAAATCGATATACATATAATCGATACCAATAGATATCGATAACAAAATCTTAAAAAATCGCTAGAGAATTCTATAAAATATCGATAGCAAAACCGATAACAGTATCAATAACAATATCGATAACAAAATGGTCACAAGTTCCGGAAATATCGATAACAAAAGCCATAAAAAATATCCATAAAAATTTCAATACCAAATTGTTAAAAATATCGATAAAAAATTGATAATAATATGCATTATTAAACCGAAAAGTCCCGAGAATCCCAAAAAATCTCAAATATCCCAAAATAGTTCCCCGATTGAGTCTCTGTGTCTCTGTCTATATCCTTTTCTCTACAGTTACCTTTATTTTAATCTTTCTTCCTCTATTTACATCTTTACTTTTACCGGTATTCTCATCCTTATCTTTTTCTTTATAATTTTCTGTAGTTTTACTTTTATGTTTCTCATTTTGTTCATCTCCACAATCCCCTTCACCTTTACCCTTATATAAGTAAAGTGTTTATATTTACCTTGATCCCAATTTTTGCCTTTGCCTTTATCCCTTTCTCTATCTATGTGCGTACTCACCTTTACTCACATTCTTGTATAGGTCTTTTTCTAAGTGTTATTCCTTAACCTTTTACTAGCAAGTTTTTTTTAAAATAAATACTATGTGCATACACTCAAGAAGCACTTGTTTGAGCCCCAATAATTTCCGTGTGCTATTACCGTTGAATTTGCCAATTTACTCCCAACTAACTAAAGAAGTTTCACTTCAAAAACAAAGAATGCTTCATAAATGGATAATTTTTTTGAACATCGCACATCACAAAACTCTTTAAATATATTTTAATTTTTATGAATGCGGTCATAAGAATTTAAACAGAACTGGATGCAAGAAACCTTCGTCGATAAGCCAGCTATGGTTCAAAACTTGGACGCCAATATTACTCGCGTATTTTGCGAATTGATGGAAAAAGTAATTGAAAATCGAACCTTCCACCTAAGGCATAGTCGCATCCAATATTTGAATTAAGTTATTTCTAAAAAGTAAGTAATTTTGTCAGAGACTCCTCTTTCGGGTGATAATAAAAATTCTGACATCCAGTTCGGTTTTAAGTGTTTTATTTAAAACTAAAAAAAAGGTCTAGTTGTCTCACCCTAAATATGTATGTAAATGACAGTTTGTATTAAGTAATCAGATGTAAATTGTCCTTATATTGCTTTTTAAATCTCAGCTCTTAATTAATTCCCACAAGATAGATA
>NW_016173927.1:0-11424 GCF_001687245.7 Rhagoletis zephyria
AAGAGCGGAGTTACTTTTACATAGAAGCTGTACAGGTTTAAAAGAATATCGAGTGGATTTATTTATGGGTATTTGAGCACAGATGCTCTAAAAATTATTTACGCATGGGGCGATTCCACCGTCACGGATTGGACATTTGTGCAGAAGAAATTTTCTTTCATGTTCAAATTTAAGTATAAAGTAGTCAACAATTCTACACAATTTGATAAAGCTACACCTAATTGACTATTATATGAGTTATTACAAAATATGAAAAAATTCCAGCTTACTTTTATATGGAAAAATCTGATTTATTTCTTCTATCGCGTGTGGGACAAAAACCTGCTTTTTGGAGCAGATATATTTTACGGAAACTCTGCGCATTTATTTCACTTTTCCGTGTGAACTGTGTGTGTCTTATAATAAATCAAAAAACCAGGAACACAAACAAAGCAAAAACTACAAAAAAAATGATGGCTTTATTATACAAAAAATTCGAAATTCCCCTGTCACAGGTAGGACACGTACGAATTTTTATATGAAACTGAGCTTTTAGTGTTGTCCATATATAAAGATTAGTTATTAAAAAATAAAAGAAGCCAAGTGGGGGTTAAATTCAGTCACGTTTTATCTTAGGATGGTGCCTTTTATATAGAAGAAAATGCTTAGCAACGTCAGCCAAAAAAAAAATTATTAAAAATCAACGCCTATTCTTAGCGTCTTGAAATTTTCACTTTTACCTGCTTAAATTTAATGGACTACAAAACTGCATACATCAAAATTCTGAACAAAAAGTTTAAAATGTTTGGCGTGTAATTGTTAAAGTTTGTTGAATTTTTATAATTTTTGTAAGAAGTTTGAAATGTAGATTTATGTGGTTCTGGTTAGGTAATGTGCTAGACTTTTATAAAAAAATAAAAACTATAAACATTAGATTAACAAAATAAAAAACCAAAACTGGTCAAAATGTAACTTAATTTAATCAGCTGACCACATGGGTATATAGATAATGGACGAGTCCGCGCATCCACCCCAGCATTCAACACAACCTACCTTAAACTCACTCAAACAATTTAGTTAGAACTTGATTTCAAAACGTGAAAAAGGTAATAAAAATGCGTTTAAAGCTTTAATTTGTTATTTTTTGGGTGATTAAAGATTTTTACAAATGTCTTATCCACACGTTTGTTAGTTTTATAAAGAAAATAATTTTTGCACTGAGGCTCACTTTGCCATGGAACCTTCCATATGTATTTTAGAACTTAACTTCCAATCATTAATTTAAGCATTTTCTTTATGTCACGTGGGAATTACATTGAATTCATTAATTTTTTTCCATTTTTTACAATCACAATTGACAATTTATTAAGCTATTGCTTCTACAAGTTTTTTTTTTTGCCGCAAAAATAAAAACTTGTGCGTGGAAAAAAATGATTGTAATACCAATATTTTGGTGTTTATGAATTGTGTGAAATAAGTGCGAGAAAAAAAATGTAATATATTACTGGCAGCTAAAGGAAATCATCAATCAAACTGCTGCAAAAACCTAAAATACACGCAACCAAATGACCGCACCCACCAGGCAACCAGCGCGCAATAAAATAAATGTTAAGTAAATAAATATATATAGAAAATGAAATGAATACATTGCATTGAAAAAGTAGTAAAGAGCAGAGTTGGAAAAATATTTACTTTTTATTGGTCAACGATAAAAAAAGCGTATCATAAATATTTTGTGCAAGTAAGCAAGCGTTGACATGCAATCATGCCGGTTTACGTGTGTACATATATCCTGACGTACATATGTATGTATGTATGTACAAAGCAAAGTACTTGCGCATAAAAACCGTAGTAGCCTACGCGAAAAGAAACGTGAATTGACGAAAAAAGCGAAATAAATATGAATGGCAACATAAAATATGGCAAATGATGAAATAAATAAAAATGCGAACAACTCATATACCCATGCCATGCCAGTCTACGTGTTTGAGAAAAATGAAATTGTTTTAGCCTCTAACAAACGAGTATGATGTACAACTGAACATATCGAGCCCTAACCGCCAAAATAGCGTAAGCGACACTTTTTTCAAAATTTTCTTTTTGATGCAGAAATATTCCTAAAGCATCAGATGCATTTCTGCATCAAAAAGAAAATTTTGAAAAAAATGTCGCAGAAATATTCCTAAAGCATCAGATGCATTTCTACATCAAAAAGAAAATTTTGAAAAAAATATCGCTTACGTTATTTTGGCGGTTAGGGCTCGATATACTTATTTAATGCGCTTTTGAAATTAATTGTGCCATAATCGGGTGCCTAAATCTAGGCGAAGTGAAGTTTATTAATAAGTATAAGTAAAAATTAACACCATTATACAAATATAGTACGGTAGAACCGCTGAGAGACGCTTTTAGCAATTTTGACGTTTTCAAGCTTTATAATTTTAAAATTTACTCACAAATTCACAGACACATACACATTTTCAATCTCAAACAACAACATTCTTGAGCAATTTAATTGCATAATGAGCGTTAACTCACGCATAAAAAAAGTTATATTATTTTGTGTGCAGTGCCCTCTTAAAAAGCTATAAGAAAAAAATCCGTAGGTCCAAGAAGCAATCGTGGAAGGACTTTAGCGGCAGCATGGAGAATACAAACGAAGTGGCAAGGTTAAGGAAGCTACTGTCCAAGCAACCGTTAATGCGAAGAATCGCTGCACGTCCTAGTCGGAATGCACTTTCCACGATGTGTAGACGTGACAGACATGGCATCTGAAAAATAAAATGTGTATAACATCCCACTCAACTTTAATACAACAAGAAAAATTGAATGGGCAATAAGCAGTTTTGATCCATACAAGTCGCCTGGAACTGATGGAATTTTCCCGGTCATGATTCAGAAGGTCACTCATGTGGTGAGGCGATATACATACATGGACCGCACCAAATCCTTGGAGTAATCCTGGACTGCAAACTGCTGTGGTGGTACAATGTGGTGGACAGAGTGAAGAAAGCGAATAATACCCTCAACGCATGCGAAAAGATGCTAGGTGTTACTTGGCGCCTATCGCCTGCCCTAATGCATTGGTGCTACACAGCAGTAGTGAGACCAATACTACTCTATGGCGCTCTAGTGTGGTGGAAAGAGCGCTTATCTCGAGACAATGGAGAGTGTTCAACATCTCGCTTTATTGTGTACAACAGGAGCACTGAGAACAACTCCAACGGCTGCACTTGAAAAAATTCTCAATATAACACCTATCGACCTTGCGGCAAAGAGCCTTGCTGCTAAGTCCACCGGGAGACTGATTGCAACAGGGGAGTTCAAGCAAAGAAATGCTGGCCACAGCTCAATAGTCTTGCTATAACTGGAATAAGGAGTTTCGGGTTACTATCGAAGAAAAGGAATGGCGTAGGAGCGATTAAGGCTATAAGCTCATACCAATTTACGTCACAAACTGCCCTTAGAAGCAGGGGGCCATAAATAGGGCAGCTGCATATTTATGGGGTCCCCGGCCACAAGGGCATTACAGGAAACGAAATTGCGGATGAGATTGCCAAGTGTGGAGTCCACTTGGCTCTGGAACAAGAGAATAACATTCCGAAACTGCTTAAAAATCTTTATAAGGAAATAGACCAGAGGGTGGAGAAGCAGACCATATCGAGATGGAATGCGCTAAATACCTGTAAAATCTCCAAAGTTATGTGCAGACTGGAAAAAGGGACACAAACCCGGTTTATACTATCGCTGGCACGAAGAGACTGCAGAACTATGATAGGTGTCCTAACATACTGGCAACACACGCAAACAAAATGGGGGATTGCTTGCAGGAAATGCATGGTGACGGAATCAAGTGAGATCTTAGAACACCTCTTATACCATTGTTGTATCAAAAACACGGTTGAAATATCTCGGAGCTCTAGAGTTTAATAAACTTGAAGACGTGACAACACTTGGGTTTCAAGAACGGCTGAAATTCACAAAAAGCGTTGACATCCTAAAAGATGTATACTTCGAACACACTTAACTGAACCTCTATCTCCATCTGGCGTCACTAGGGACCTATTGGTCTGTGTGGGGCGGTCAGCCAGCCAGAATAACCTAACCTAACTTTGGGTGCAATGCTTTGGTATCGTGAAAAAATTTGATGACTGCATGAAAACTGGAGTGGCAGAGAATGTCATTGTCTGCGATCAGTGCCTCTCTGGCTGAGGAATAACTTTGTCGAACAGGTTAACAGCAGATGGTTTGCAGAGCCCATGTGTGGAGTAGCGCGGCACATCTGGCCTAAATTAGATGATAGAAGATCTGTCCCACTCTTCCAACTTGAGTGACCACTGCTTCGACATGCATTCGGGTGACGCAACATTGAAAAATGGAGAGTAGATAATTTATGATACTTTCCCCGCATTGGCAAGGGCCCATCGGAATTCTTTCCGTCACTACTTTATGTGAGTGCCTGGCCGAACTGATACCCATACCCATTAGTATTCAAAAAAGGAATAATCTAATACTTGTGCTAACGTTAAGGCCACTACATTTAGCCTACGTATGTAATCTACGACTTCACTTACAGTAGAAATAGAAGAACGTGTGACTAATCATTTGAGTTGCAGCCGTATGTCGTTCAACTCTACTACCCATAACAGCGGTAATAGTAGGTACTTCTGCCCACATATCTAGTTACTATTAATCCCTCTTCGTCTAAATACCGTGGCTTAGTAATTTAATTTCGAACTCACAAAAGAAATGTATGTTTTGTTTATAAACACCCTTACATCATTTGTATATAAGTTTTAAATCACTAAGATATGTTAAAATATTCACTACTCATTCATGTAAAAAGTTATATATTAAAATTTTAAAGCAAAAAGGAAAACCTATTATGAACTCATTTAGCGTCTGAAATAAAAGGAGAAACCAAACAAAAAAAAAACAACATTTCAAGGAGATAAATTATTTAAATTTCTGGCCCATTGTTTTGTGTCCCACTGCTTTGAGGCTTTATGGCTTTAATGCTGGTTTGCCATTACTGACTCTTTTCATAAAGCAATTGCACCTCAGCGCACAAAAGTAGGCAACGCGACAGCCGCATGTTAATGAACATAAATTATCGCGCAAGCATGACGCCAAAGTATGAAAGCAAATATTAAAAAAACAAACACACAAAAACGACTATAACTGCCAGAGCATTTGGGCCACTGCCCAGAAGATAATTTAGGTAGGCCTTCTGAAGTGAAGCCATTCTAAGAGGCGTGCCCAAGAAGGGCTGAAGAAAGTGCTTCCTTGCATGCCTTGTAGAAGGGCTAATCCATTTACAGTTTACGTGAGTGCATAAATTTATGTAAATTATTTAGCAATACAAATGAATTTTAATAAACATTTGAAGTTGCAATAATACATATTTGATATAAACCTTAAGCATATACTTCAAAGATTTATGCTTTTTATAAAGTAAAGAAAAAACTTTAAGAGAACTGCTCCAAAAGGCCTTCTGAAGTACGTCGTATAAAAGCCCTTTTGGAAGGCCTTCTGCGGGTAGTGAAAGAAGAAGCCCTTCAATTTTTGCCACTTCATACAAAAAAAGAAAGTAGAAAGGAATGTAAAGTGGAAGGTCTCTTGACTCTCAGTAAGGCCTTTCGGAAGGGCTTTTAACACCTGAAATTATCAACTGGGTGTATTTGTATTCATCAGTGTGTGTGTGCGTGCGATAGTGTATGTCTGTTCGTGTTTGTGCGTGCGTTTGACGTTGCTACCGCAACGAATTATACGTGTTAATAGGCAGCTTACGGACATATCGCGGCACACCCCGCCGCACTGTTTTTGACATGCTACCAGTGCACTATGGGAAATTGGAACCTATTTTGTGGTCAAAAGTCATTTTCTTGACTTGCTTGAAATTAATTATTTTTTTGTCTTATCTTACAGAGAATACTTCAGAGTAAAAAACTGTATACTCTATTTTTTGATAAATTGACTTACCGTTGATTTGGTAACCCTCAAACAGATAGTTTCGGAATTTTCTGTAAACGAAAAATGTGTAGCTTGATTTTGTGCCACTTTCAAATGCGTGTATCTCGTAATCTATTTGCTGCTTTTCAAAAGTGTAAAGTGGAAAGAAAGAGTGACGGTTAGCAGAATATTTATCAATAAAAACTTGTATTATAGTATAAAGGTTGTGCCAAAGAAACGTCCGCATTTAAGTGACTTTAAAGTGAAATCGTACAATTAAAAAAAAATTTATTTGGTGTTTTAAAAAAATGTTCAAAAACGTTTAAAAAAAGCTCATCACAAATCGGTATAACAGTCCGTGATCTCTTGTTTCCCCATCATCTTATACTGCGATTTTTTGCGATATTAAAAAAATTTTAAATTTTCTTAGGTAACAACTTGGTACAAAATCATGAGTTTTATGAAATAATTCACGGTGTTATAATTTAAAATTTGGAACAAAACCTGTCAGATAACAAAGAGAAAGTCCTAAACTTAAAGTCAGTGGAGGATTGGAGTCGATATTTAAAATATAACGTACGAGGCATCGGTTTATTGGGTTGGGGTCCACTGGACCCCGTGTGACCATTACGCCATTTTTTGGAGGTGTGACCATTAATTAATTTTTGCGCGGCAAGGTCACTACTTCTAGTCCTACTACTGGGCGAAGTTTTAAATTGATATCTCAACTTTTAGAACTTTGGCCACAAAATAGGGTCAAATTTCCCATAGTGCAGTGGGCTACTGTCATCGCAGGTAGCTGCGGTTTTCTTTTTTCTTTTTTTTTGCATTTATTACTACACGCTTTTTGAGTTTGCTTTGTTGTTGTCATTATTAATATTATTATTATTTTAAATGTGTGCTATGAAACGTTACGAACGTCGTTAAGAGATGTACGTTAACTTTGAGTTGATAACAAGGCAACAGTAAAAAGTGAAACGAACAAAGGCTACAACAACAACGACAACAACCATAATAACAACCTCAAAAGCACAAGCAGCACAGTACTAGAGTTGCCATTTGTGCTATTGACAGTTAGCTAGACACTTCTTTAGATAGGCACTTTTGTTTTTATATTTGAAAACACCAACATATTGCTGTTGTTGTTGTTCTCTTTGTTGTTGTATTTAGCTTCCGCATTTGTGGTTTTCTTCCTTTGTTGCTTAACACCAGCTTTGCTCACTTTCTATTCACTGAGTTCACTGCCATTATTACGTTTTGGCCTATCCGCCTCTCGATTTAGCTGCAGAACGATGGTCTGCGCGTTGCTATGCGTCGGTGCGTCAGTGTGTCGATAAGTCGGCTTGTGGGTGGGCTCGTGAATGCATAATGCTGTTTGTCTGCGGCTTGTGGCGCCTTGGCCTCGGTCTTATCTTCCAGGCAGTGTGATATCCTGTGCGTTTGAATCACTTCCGCTGTTGCGCAAAGTCAACACCAATAAGCCGGAGGAGTGGGTGAAGCCAAAGTGCATAATTATCCACACAGGGTGCTACTGTAAATGGATTTTGCTGTGTAGGAGATTTGATTGTATAAGAAATTGTTGCTTTATGCTAAGCGATAGAATGCTTTTAGCACAGATTTCGCAGAAAGTAAACCGTTTTGATGGACTCACTTTTACTTAGGTTCAAGGATCTGGCATACTAAAAATACTAGGGCTCCTGAAAATAGCCAAGGGATCTTCAAGAACATCTTGAAGGAATCTCTCAACTTGCTAACTGCAGTGCATTTTCCAAATAAACTAGCAGACTAACCAAATTCATACAGAGCCATCAACTAAATATATGTCCTTTCCCCTAAACACCATGAAAATAATCGCAGAATGGCTTATAAGAGATGGTTACAGAAAACCCTAGGTGTATGTCATTGAACTAACTACATATGTATATCGGTAGTATAAGAAATATGATCAATCACAAACATATCTATCTACATACGCTAGGATATTTAGCAGGGCAGCTCTCCTCACACACAGCACCAGAAGTTATCTCAAAGCTCGCGTTATGAATATTGTGTTCAGCTTTTAATACTCATTTCTTCCATTCAGCAATAGAGCCTTGATAGAGCAATAGAGCAGTGAAGTCACAGATATCCTGGCCAGTAAATAATAGTTATAGCACCTTGCGAATACCCAAACATATACCTTGATCATATTTTGAGTTAGGCCTAGAGGAACGCGCATTAAGGACTCCCACATATACCCTTCAAATCAGGTGATTAAGCAAAGTGATATTTTGACCAGTTTTGGCTGTTTTGCTTTTGTTTATTAAATCTTTATAATTTTTTCTTTTAAATGTCTAGCACATTATATAACTAGCACCATATAAATCCAAATTTCAAACGTTGTACAAAAGTTATAAAAACTAAAAAAAAATCTCAAGCTTTTTATTCAGATTTTTTAGAAAAAATTTAGGTTTACAGTTTTGTAGCCATTTTTAGTTTAGTAGCATAATGTGCAAACTACAGTACGTTAGAAAATCGCATTGATTTTTAATGATTATTTTCTCTCAGTACCGTGCCAGGCGTTTTCTTCCATTTTAAAAGAAATTTTCGAGCATACTTTATAAGTTTGCTCATTTCAGTTTTCAGATAATTAAAATAATGTTAAGACAATGTTTATTCTCATGGATTTGAAAATCTGTTTCTTGCATCCTGTACTTCAGATATATGCACTTAATAATAATAATAGATTGGTGCTTACACATATGTTAGTGTTTGGCCGAGCTTCTCCTCCGATTTGTGGCGTGCGCCTTGATGTTGTCACACAAAGGGCAGGGAGCTACAGTTTTACGCCGACCCCGATCGGCGAATCGCTGCCGAGGGGCGAGCGCTGTTAAGAAAAATCCTTCTTAAATCCAGGCCCCTCGGAATGGAAGCGCACACTGCTTACCACTACACTACAACGGCCGTCGATATATGCATTTAGAATGTAAAATTATTTATGCTGAGTTGTTGCTGTTTCAATTTCATACAAGTGTCAAGTATATACTCTTTCGTCATTTCAGCAAGCATTCAAGTTTATTCCCAACGATTCTTTACGTGGCGGCACGGAGCAATAAAAACTCAAATGAGATTTTGCCATAATACGTAAAAATTTTTCGTATTTACATATATACATATAAACATGCCTGTAAGAAATCTTGCCCTATAATAACCTTTTTTAACAAAAGTGTGCAGGTTCTTCGAGGGGAGCATGATTAGATCACCCCTGTTTCCTCGGAGCAATGGTTCCTTAGAGTGAGACTTCATAGCGAATCTGGCTAAATCTTTAACAGAGATGAGGTACGATAGGCGGTATGGTCTTTCGAACCCTAAAAAGCAGCGGGTGATGAAAAGATTTTTCCAGCTCTACTAGAATCTCTTACAATATTTAGAGTAGGACACCGAGGGGGCTTTGGATAATATTCTTTATGGCTCTATCACGAGAGCATAAGTCCAAAGAGATTTGGACCTTACTACTGTTGCTTGGGTCGACTTTGGTGACTTGTAGTAGGTGAGCTGGCAATTATGACTTTTTGGCATAACATGAGGATTGCGCTCAATACATTCGTAGAATGGTGGCAGAAGACACAATAAAAAAATTCCATACAATGTTCCAACAAACTGCAATACATCAATACGAACGTGCACAACAAACTTCCAATTCCCATTGTAAAGTATTAGCAATCTTAATTTGCAGAAAATTAAATTATGAAAAGTGCTTTCAGATAGCCAAACAGCTATCCGGATTCATTTAGATAAGATGATAAAATCCAAACTGGTAACAAGACAGCTTTGACACGCTTAAAATTTTTGCAGCCAAAAACGCTGTGCTGGTATCGAAGGCAATGAATGAAGCGCGGAAAGAACAGTTACGAATATGTGCTTTTTTGTGACCGGAGCCTGTCGATCCACTGTTCCTTTTCACGATTCCGTGGACTTTGCCGATTAACGAATTCCATTTCAAGGCCTTCTTTGCAATACTATCGTCTCCTTTCCGTAAAGTGATTGTGAATTTAGATTGTATTAGGCGAACGAATTCGGAGTATTATTCTAACAAATCTGTTTTTCGAAAACTTGCAGGCACCGGGTTAATGCATTAGTTATTTTCCAGGTGGAGCTGTCATATAGCAGTAGGGAAAGCATATCGAATTTGAAAAGAAAAGCCCTTAAGCTGGACCCCAGATTGTTCTTTCACCAAGACGTGGACATCGTACTAGAGGGAGCAACTTCGCTGACAAGGTTTCACCGGAGTACTAGGTCACTTCGGCTTTGGTCCTTTTGAAGTTGATTCTCAGAAACATAAACACGATACGCCAAAAGACATAGTATTTGTCCCTATTTAATAATAGTAAAATGGCTTCAAATTATTTGCATAGTAGCGATTACTAACAGCTTTTTGCTAAACTTTATACACACATACATATTTGAGTTGTCACAAAGTTACTACTGAATATAAAATGAAAAATTTTCGCATTATTTCTCATTTTTCCTACTGGGTGACCATCGATACTCAAACCATTTTACATGCAAAGTATTACCATTTAAATGAGTCATTGTGTTTAGAAATATACGAGCAAACATAAAGTTTGTTACAAAATCTTTTACACATTTTATTAGAGTTTATAAAAGGCTGTGTGATGAGTGATTTTTTTTTTTGCAAATCTTTGTTGCGCTTATTTCATTAATGTCAAGTTTTTCGTCGCTCGGGCATGTACTAATGTGTGAGTGTTAATGTGCATGTACTTCCCTGCAGGAAATGTATCTAACTATAAGCTAATTTTAAGTTGATTAGGAAGAAGCTAAAAGTCACTATTATCTGTATATTTTCTTTGACGAAGCTGACTATATTTCTATGACGATGGCCGCGAAATAGTCAAGAGTGGTTACGTCTGCATTTGATGTAACTAACTTGTAACTAACTACTTTTGGACAATCTTAACTTTTTATTATAATTATTTTTTGTTTTTACTTTANCAAAATGATAATATGAAATTTCGATCTTCCTTTTATTTGTCTTCAATTCGAAAAAGTATTTGCGAAGTGCAGGATATTTAAATAGAAATGCATTCAAAGAAAATAATCTCCTCCTTGTAAACTAGTTTCAAATTATCTCTTTGTAGCTAACTACAAGTTATATGTTTTATAGAACTCCCGCAAAAAAGCTAACTACAAGTGGATTATTTTTTATCAATTGATAATTTTTTTCTGCAGGGTTATGTACATACATACATACGCGCCTATAGCATCAACACAATGTGGGAAATGAAACTCATTTGCTGATTGTTGATTGCCTGCTATTGTCACCTCTGACATTTCACACAAAGAACGCATATCAAATGTATCAAAAGCAAGCGACGAGGGTGTTGGTGTTGCCAGAATGTTGTTACAATGTAAATTAATGCAAATTTTTTGCTGAGATTCAGTTTCGGCAAAGTACATACTTAGGTGGGCTTTTTCCAGCAATACAATCAGCAG
>NW_016173928.1:0-11424 GCF_001687245.7 Rhagoletis zephyria
GCTTTCAGATTTTGTCGACATTTTTATGCAACCTATCTTCCCTTCCTGCCCACCGTGTACAAATTCACATATTTCAGAGAGGAGGGCTGAGATTTGTAGCAGCTGCTATACGAGTATCAGTTTCAATTAGTATTGGGGAAAATTGTGGAGACACGTGGCAATTTGAGTTGTGGTTATACGTGCATATGTATGTATGTATGTATGTACATTTACATACATGCTACTACACTACATGCTGTATATATATGTATACATACATAGATATGTAGATATACAAATATGGGCGCCGACTTTTAAGCTCATAAGCTTCAACAATCTAAACACGCGCGTAGGCTTTAATTAACATAGCTACAGGCATACATATTAGTGGTAAAATGTAATTAGTTATGGGCGAACACAAACCGTTAATGTCGGCAGTTAACCTATGAACTGAACCTTTCCTTTCCTGTGCTGGCACGGAGAATAATCTGTGTTCGCGATATTTATTATTGTGGGTGTTCACATACATACTAACGTGGCTATGTATTTGATATTTAAATAATTTACATATATACATGAGTGATACCGTATACAGTTATGCATAAAAGGAATTACACTGGGTTTTAAGGTTATGTGAATGAATGTGGCTGCTGATGGTCACACGAGCACACTTTGGCTCATAATCAAGTTATCGTGATGCCAGCCAGGATCTTTATCCCGCTTCCTACCCACATTATTTGCATGCTCGTACGTTCATGTTTATGTAATTTTTTTGCTATCCAGATTTTAACTCAGTAGTCGCTATTTAATTTTTGGCGGCCATATTTTGTTTTATGTTCTAAAGATGAGATATTATATCCATTTGTCACCGTGAAATTTTAAGCACTCAGTTTTTTATAATTAATAATTTATTTGCCGTAGTAGTTTTATTACCAAAAAAACAATATCCAGCATTGTTGTAGAGAGAGAATAGTCGAAGATAATTTCACTCAAATCTATACTGATGACCCCAAAATGGACAGCGTATCTGGTATCTTCAAAGCGGAACTGCTGGTAATCGAGGGGCCTACAAATCGTGAGAAAGAAACTACAGAAGAGCATATCTTTTCTAAAATAGCTAAGTGTTTTTTCTGACACTTGCCTCAATGATAACAAACTCTGAGGAAGTCAGAGATTGAAAATGCAAGTTAAGCTCAACGGCCGTGACAGCAACTCGCTCAAGTGGGTTCCCGGCTATAGCTAGGAACAAACATATATATATTTTTATATACCGAAATGAAAGGGCTGATGAACTGACTATCTCTTGATGAATAAAAAGAAGATACAATAAACTATACACTTGGACTAGGGTTGCCAACATTTTCTAAGATATTTATGGTACTTTTTCAAAATATTCGGAAAATTTCAAATAAATATAGTATTTTATTTAAAAGAAAAAGTAAAAACGCTTTTTAGGTAATTTAAAAAGTTTTTCCTGTGAATGCTGAAGTTGCTAGAATAGAGAGTAGAAAAGAAATAGTTTTAAGTAAATTTGTTAGTTCTTTCTTAGTGTTTTTAAAAAAATTTTACATGTTTTGATTATAAACTCACTATGAACTTTTTTTCTAAAGAATATTTCATTTAATATTGTTATTTCAGTATAATATTACTATTATTATTATTTATATTTATAGCTGAAAGAATATAGCATTTTCGCGTACTATATTTTTTCCGATTGGAAAAATAGTACAATACTATATATTATAGTACGGTTGGCAACCCTAACTCGGACTCATCAAAAGGGAGCTGCATTTACAATTTGGGCTGTTACACTTTGGAACAAACTTTGACAAACTAAGGACAGAGGAACCTTTAAAGAGGTCGAGGATAGATACATAATCAGGTTAACATTTGCCTTCCATAAAATCAATCTAGAAGAAACATTGCCTAACATAAAGACATAACAAGCAGGTAATGAATTTGGATCTGCAGCTGAATAGTTTTAGATGTCGAGACTTAACAAACTCCTAATACTTTCAAATTAAAAAATATTAAAATCTCAACGTTTTCTAAAACGTGAGTGAGGGAATGCAGTTACTATCCAATCCCACCCTTACCAATAATGAAAAAATTTAAAAATTGGCCAGACTTTATTATTTGATATAGTTGTTCTCTCTTTTACTTCTCCTGTCTACCCACACTAACCTCGACGTAAGCTTTATATATCAATGGCTGAGTAAAAAATATCAACCTATCTCGGCAGCCAGTTCAAAAACGCCCTATCTAAGAAAACTTTTCAAGAACGTCCTACTTCAGAATTTTATTGAAAAACACCCTATTTCAGAGCTTGGTTGAACAACGCCCTATAATTCGGGTCAAAAACGCCCTATCTCGGATCAAAATACATTGAAAATAAGCTAAGATAGGGCGGTTTTCAATCAAATTCTGAAGTAGGACGTTCTCGAAAAGTTTTCTTAGATAGAGCGTTGTTGAAAAATTTTCTGAAATAGGGCGTTCGATGTGCTGTGGAAAATATACAAACATTTGCATTAACTTTATATTGATACATACATAAATAATTATTATTTCACCTTCCAAGCAGTTGAAGGCCATTGCTGCTATTACTGCTTTCCTATTTTGAATTAGTATAAATTTAATTTATACTTTAATCTTCTAAACAAAAATACTCTCATTGAAATATTTGTATAGTTTTTAAAGGATAGGAGATTTTATTTCTGCAGTTTTACAGTTTACTTAATGGCTTACTACCAGGTTGACCGAGCTTTGCCCGGAGTGCATATACTTTTTAAAGTTTTCAAGATTTGGATAGCTTTAAAAAATATTTTGGAAATAAAAAGAAAATTGAATTTCGATATCTATTAAGTAAATTTCTAACTCCAAAATTTACTTAAGTATACTTAAAAAAAAATGCTGATTGAAATTAACAAAATAAAAATTTGTATTATATAGAAGCGTGGCAACCCTGATGGAAAATATTTTCTGACGAAATTTCTCAATAATACCTTTCATTTGGTATGTATATTGCGATGTTTTAGGCAAATTGTGTAGAAACGAAAATAAGTGGCAACCTTACACCATTATCTTAAGGGTAACATTTTGTATATAGGGAGAGCATTGTTTAAGAACCTTTTCTTGGTACTCATGAATAGTAATATTTTACCTTTTTTTCTAAACAAAAGATTTAATAAATGTGCGATTCAAAATAGGTGGCAACCCTATTAAAAATATTTTTGAATTAGGGTTTTTTAAAATACCTTCCAATTGATACCCATATTATGATGTTTTAATTGATTTGTAGCCAATTTTGAATAGGTGGTAACCTTATACGAGTCTTCTCGGAGATAGTGCCTATTCAGATAATCTTAAAATCCAAAATATTACATCTGTGTACAAAGTTTCATCAAAACGCTATGGATATATATATAAACAAGAATTGCTCGTTTAATGTAAAAAGATTCATTCAGTTAGTTTAACAAAGATAAATACGTTTGATGTTAAAAATTAGTTGCAAACGAAGTAAAATTTTGCAAAATAAAAAAAGACGATACAATTTACGGTTAACATTAGATCTTATGGAAAAAGATTTCTCAGTATAATTAAATAATTTTTTTCAAATATAAAAGTCCTTATAAAACATACTGGCACATATACCACCCAGCAAAAACTTTGGCTCTTTGGTAAGCACTTCGATTTTTGTATCGATGGAGTAACGCATTACAATAAGCCTCAAGACGAAATTCTACACTTAATCGTTTACCTCCAAATAAGCGCTTACCAAAAAAGGAAAACTTCTCGCTGGGCGTATACACCAAATATGTTATTGAATCTGGGTCTTTAGAATTGATTTGGATAATTTGTGTGGAGTCACGCATGTGCCTATCGCCAATCACTGAAGTTTTAAGTGGTCATCATTATTTTGTTTTCAAAATGTTTGTATTCTATGTATGTACTTAAATACAAGTATGTATACTGGTTAAAATATACAATCCCCAGCGCATAAAGTCAATCATCAAATTCATTTGTATTAAATCAAGAATTTAATGTATACAAAGGAAGGTATGCATTTAGTTTATGCATATGCTGAAAAGTTTGTCTTTAACCACCTGCCTATTACCCTACAAACGTCGCTACGCTACAGTGGAAAATTATCAATTGTTAGAAATTATCAATTTATAGTTAGCTTTTTGTCGAGATTTCGATAAAAACCTTACATTAAATTAGCTATGCCAAAACCAATTTAAAATGAGTTGTAAAGTTGTGCAGGAGTCATGCAGACGTTATCGGGAATTTGTTTTCCTTACAAGTTTCTATTTAATAATCCTCGTACAAAAACTGCTTTGAATAAATTTTTTTCTGCACTTTACAAATCTTTTTTCGAATTCGGAACAAATATAATGAAGTTCGAATTTTTATATTATCATTTTGATTTTAAGTCTGTCGGAATTCCAATGTAGCACCACCTACTGCAGAATATGTAAACAAATATGTAATGTTGAATATAAATTAAATAAACAAAAATGTAAAAAAATAAAAAATTAACAAAATATTTTTTATTGATATTTTATGTTCCAAAGTAGATAGTTACAAGTTAGTTGACATGTAATGCAGAGGTATCCAGGTCTGACTTTCGAACAAAATATACAGTTAATAGTTAACACTAGTGTCCGCGTAAACAGACTACAGTTAGGTATAAGCTAACGTCACTCCCTGCAGGGTACATACATATGTACATACAGCATATCCAAATGAATATTTGATGAATATTTCCAATTAAACATAGTCTCGTATTTGGATGGCTTGCGTGAATGTCATGCCATCGCAATTACCGACAATACTCTGTAAGTCATTTTAAATTTTAATGAAATGAATAAAATATCCACCTACAGGCAGAAACCACAGCCGGCATTTTAAACCACACTTGTCAGCTGTTCGTACAAGTAGTGCTTATCATAACTATACGACACTCTTATTTAATTAGTTTTGACTATGTATCTATTTTATTATTTTTTAATTTTAATTAGTCTTTCTATAGAAATATAGTGGTTTCTTTAACAACCCACGAATAAATCCAAGTGTAGATCTGTATGCAATATTAAAAGAATTCAACAAACTTTCGTAAAAATTTCGAGCTTTTTAAAACGATTTGTTAGAAATATTTTGAGTATGCAGTTCTGTAGTCTAGTAAATTTTAATAATATAAATAGCAAGTTTGAATTAGTTAGTACGTACCATTAATTTTTGGGAATTTTTGTTATTGATATTGTCAATATTTTTTTTNCTTGACTTTATACGGGGTTTGTTAAAAATAAACTATATTTTTACTAAAAAAATGATGCAAATTAAAAAAACAGTAAAAGAAATAGCCAACACCTGTCAACAATCGGGTGTCTTATATTTATTATAGACACTATGCAGACATACACATGTATGTAGTGTGAGGTAAACAACTGGTAGTTCTATTTATTATCGTGCTTACTAATTGAAACTATTTTTAAAATAATACGTGCACATTAGACTGTATCAATAAAAAAAGTTGCGGTTTTCCGCCGGGATTATAAAATCTATTATATTAGGATTTACGTGAGCTGGACCAATTTGAAAATACCTCCAAGAGTGGAGTTTTTTATCAATAAAAATAGTTCCTTAAAGAGCTTTTCGAAAAAAATCCTTTGAGATGACGAAACCGATTGAGATTTTTGATGCTGTTTTTTTTTAGCTTTTTTCAAAGATTGGTTTACGAAAAACTTGAATAACTGGGCCAAAACTATCTTGACAAAATTATACAGATATTCGACTGCCATTTTTAATTTTACTATAGTTTGGTTGCTCAAAATGTAAAAACTGTTCTAAAAGTCAGTTAAGCAGTAACCCATAAAAGTCCCCGTAAAGAGACTTAAGAGCACAAGACCGCCTTCAGCACAGAGAGGGGATAGCTTACCAAGCTTCGTCGACTGACGTGCACCTGCATCAGTCGTTTCGGTATCTTTCATATGTATGTATGAATATTTACAAAAATTGATTTTATTTCATCAAACGAAAAAAATTTTGTTACATATATTTTGGGAATGTGGCAGCTCTATTATAAAATGATTTGCTACTAATTTGGTGGAAATATATAAAAACCTCTTTGCAACATTTCTGATAACTAATAAACCTTTAAAACTGGTGGCAACCCTTCACTTCACATTCACTTAATTTTAAATTATTATTATTTAAAATGATTTTAAAGTGGGAAACAGGTGGCAATCCTCTTCAAAAATTTTTTCATAATAAAGCTTTTTAAATGTATGTATATCGTTTGATATATATATATATATATTTTTTTTACCTTTTAATGAAATGTATTTCAATTTGCAAGAAGGTGGCAGTTCTCTTCAAAAAGATTTTCACAGAAAAGCTCTATTATGCCTCTTTTATTTTGTATCTATTTAAAATATAGCATTTTACTAGTTAATTGATTTGGAATTTCTAAACAAGTGGTAACTCTCTCAAAAAAATATTCGAAAAAAGCTTTTATATGCCCCTTTTTTAATACTAACATTGAAAGAGTGAGTTTACCCCGTAAGGTTGATTTTTAATTTCTATACAGGTGGCAGCTCTCTTCAAAAATGTTTTCGAAATAAAGCTGCCTTAATTAAACCTCTTTCGTTTAATAGCAAAATATTAAAATATTTAAAGTATGTGCTATGTTTTTTAAGTTTATTTAAACTTTTTGAACAGGTGGCAACCTACTTCGCAATTACTGTCGAAATAAATCGTTTTTGACCTTTCCACATTTATAGCACGTAGTTATTAGCGCTAACAGCAAGATCTTCCTTCTTGTACAGTTTGAAATATACACTGCTATACAAATCAAGTTAGTCCATTTAGTTGTTGCTTATTGCGATTATTTTCATAAACCAGCTTTTTTAGTGGTAAATACTAAATATTCGTTGTATTATTAAAATTTTGTTTATATTTAATCAGATTACCACCAATCAATCACTGAGTCGATGAATCATTCTCTAACATATGCAATCGACAGTTAAGTATGTAATCAATGTGCTGAATAAAAAGTAATATAATTTAATTCAATAATAATAAATATGCTTTTCTGTAGATGTCAGCGATTTTAGTAAAAAAAAATTACACACATTTTTATTCAAATAAATTTCAAACAATTAATTTAAGCCAATAATTAATCAAATTATGCATATACATTCGCCTTTAGTTAAATTTAATCAGGCTTGTATATATTTTTTTTAACGAAATAATAAAAAAAAACTTTGTTTTAAGTTTAAATAATTAAACCAACAATGAGCAATTATGATATTAAAAACCTAGCAATTTTTTTGCTTGTCATAATATTCGTAGCATAGAAAAAACAAAAAATTGCCATGAAAAACTCAAAATTAAATACCGCACCGACTGCCACACGCAGCGAATGTTCAATGCGATTTATTATAAAAGGCACGCAATGGTGAGATAAAAATATTAATTTTATCACAAAAAAAAAGGTGAAAGCAATGATGACTCAAAGCGATAACAGTTCCATGTAATGATATGAAAGGCAACACAAATAAAGGACCCACTCGGCTGTGAGTGGCATAAGCGATGCTGTCAGCTGACAGACAAACAACAACACAAACAGCGATTGCGACACAAATGACTACAGCAGCAGCGGCAGCAGCAGCAGTGGCAGCGGCAACAATAGCAGCAGCCGGCGTGGTGGACACGCGTGGCAAAAAAATTCCCAATGTCATGGACCAAAGATCAAGCAAAAAAAAGTGTGTAATCGCTTAGGAGTAACTATATTTTATTAATATCAAATAAGCCGAGTAAGAGTAGATGATTAAGTATGTGCTTGCCTTTGAATAGCTAAATATTAATATGTATGTATGTATGTATGTGTGTGTGTGTGTACATTACACATGTTCGTGTAACTCAAAGTATAATTTGATTAGATTACACAAGCAAGTCTGTACGCGTTTAAGCATAATTTAATTTTTTTTTGTGGCATACACATAGGCGCTAGGGAGCACAAATTCTAGTATGCCTGTGTCAGTGTTTTCTATAGCAGCGACATATGCGCACAGCAGACGTTATCAGCGACAAACCAACAACTACAACACCAACAAAATAATAATAGACATTTGCGTTATTGAAAATTTGCAATAGAGTGGATGCTGTAAAAAGTGAAAGAAAACATACATTTTTTTTCTTCAATAAAAATACTCATTACAGCGGATGGCTTTAATGTAATATACATTAAGCGTTATTCATATTTAGAAATTCATGACCGCTTTTGGAATAAAAAAATAGTACTCACACTTTTTCGTTTTCACAATTTTGCGAAACTCTTCTTGTTTGTGTTTTGGTTTTTTTTTTTCATTTTTTAAGGCCATCACAAGCGTTAATATGATAATAATACTGCTGCTGATTGTATTGCTGGAAAAAGCCCACCTAAGTATGTACTTTGCCGTAACTGAATTTCAGCAAAAAATTTGCATTAATTTACATTGTAGCAACATTCTGGCAACACCAATACCCTCGTCGCTTGCTTTTGATACATTTGATATGCGTTCTTTGTGTGAAATGTCAGAGGTGACAATAGCAGGCAATCAACAAGCAGCAAATGAGTTTCATTTCCCACATTGTGTTGATGCTATAGGCGCATATGTATGTAAGTACATAACCCTGCAGAAAAAAATTATCAATTGATAAAAAATAATCCACTTGTAGTTAGCTTTTTTGCGGGAGTTCTATAAAACATATAACTTGTAGTTAGCTACAAAGAGATAATTTGAAACTAGTTTACAAGGAGGAGATTATTTTCTTTAAATGCATTTCTATTTAAATATCCTGCACTTCGCAAATACTTTTTCGAATTGAAGACAAATAAAAGGAAGATCGAAATTTCATATTATCATTTTGAAGTTATGTCTGACGGAGTTCGAATATGGGGCCACCTACAGCAGAATATGTCAACAAATATGAAATGTAATAAAATAAAGTAAAAACAAAAAAAAAAAAAAATAATAAAAAGTTAAGATTGTCCAAAAGTAGTTAGTTACAAGTTAGTTACATCAAATGCAGAGGTAACCACTTTTGACTATTTCGCGGCCATCGTCATAGAAATATAGTCAGCTTTCGTCAAAGAAAATATACAGATAATAGTGACTTTTAGCTTCTTCCTAATCAACTTAAAATTAGCTTATAGTTAGATACATTTCCTGCAGGGAAGTACATGCACACTTACACTCACACATTAGTACATGCCCGAGCGACGAAAAATTTGACATTAATGAAATAAGCGCAACAAAGATTTGCAAAAAAAAAAAAAAATAATAAAAAGTTAAGATTGTCCAAAAGTAGTTAGTTACAAGTTAGTTACATCAAATGCAGAGGTAACCACTTTTGACTATTTCGCGGCCATCGTCATAGAAATATAGTCAGCTTTCGTCAAAGAAAATATACAGATAATAGTGACTTTTAGCTTCTTCCTAATCAACTTAAAATTAGCTTATAGTTAGATACATTTCCTGCAGGGAAGTACATGCACACTTACACTCACACATTAGTACATGCCCGAGCGACGAAAAATTTGACATTAATGAAATAAGCGCAACAAAGATTTGCAAAAAAAAAAAAAATCACTCATCACACAGCCTTTTATAAACTCTAATAAAATGTGTAAAAGATTTTGTAACAAACTTTATGTTTGCTCGTATATTTCTCTACACAATGACTCATTTAAATGGTAATACTTTGCATGAAAAATGGTTTGAGTATCGATGGTCACCCAGTAGGAAAAATGAGAAATAATGCGAAAATTTTCCATTTTATATTCAGTAGTAACTTTGTGACAACTCAAATATGTATGTATGTATAAAGTTTTGCAAAAAGTTGTTAGTAATCGCTACTATGCAAATAATTTAAAGCCATTTTACTATTAAATAGGGATAAATAATTTGTCTTTTGGCATATCGTTTTTATGTTTCTGAGAATCAACTTTAAAAATACCAAAGCCCAAGTCTTATGGTGACCTAGTAGCCTTCGGTGAAACCTTGTCAGCAAAGTTGCGCTCTTTAGTATGATGTACACTAGAGGGGTTAAAAAAATTTTTTTTTGGAAATTCATAAACGCTACCTCAAATTATTGTTATTTGTAATAAAAAAAGAGAAACGTGTTTTTTTTTATTTTGGAAAAGAAATTTTCTTAGAGGTCGCGCTGGTCGGTTTTTTATAAAAACGCTGATGTTCCCAATTTGTTTATTTTCTTGACATGTTAAAATGCAGATAAAAATGTGGTTTTTACATATAATTACTCTGGTGTTATTGGCGAACTTTCCCTTGATTATACACCTGTCTTGGACAATTAGAATGGGTTTAGTTCCCGAAAATATGCTCTCGAAAAGATACTAGTAAAATTAAAACGTTGATACTGAACGATTTACGCATTGGGCCGTATGAATAAAAATAAGCAATTGCTTTTTCTTAAAATTTCAGATCTTTTACTCAATTTATTCAAACAAAATTGAAGTAAAAGGTATGAAATTTTAAGAAAAAGCAATTGCTTAGTTTTTATTCATACGGCCCATTGTCATGGGTTGGGATTTGTTACCAGGGGGTTTCTGGGGTTGCTAATTAGGGATCTGAAGTCAGTTTATCGAAATTCAAAATGGCGGTAAATTTTTTTTTTAAATGATTGGATTTGTTCGAAACCCGGCACTCGAAAATTTTTGTGGTTGCTGATTACGAATCTGAAGTCATTTTTTTTAAATTCAAAATGGCGCATCCAATATGTCGATCAAATTAAAAAAAAGTACTAAAATTAAAACGTTGATACTGAACGTTTTAAACATTGTGAAGGGTGAAAACACGTTTCTAGTGGGTTTCTGGGGTTGCTGATTACGAATCTGATGTCAGATTTTCAAAATTCATTGTTTTGATCACAGCACAGCGTTTTTGCCTGCAAAAATTTTCAGCGTGTCAACGCTGTCTATAACCAGATTGGATTTTATCATCTTATCCGAATAAGTTCGGATAGCTGTGTAAGGACCAATCTATTATTATTATTAAGTACATATATCTGGAGTACAGGATGCAAGAAACAGATTTTCAAATCCATGAGAATAAACATTGTCTTAACATTATTTTAATTATCTGAAAACTGAAATGAGCAAACTNGAAGGGTGAAAACACGTTTCTAGTGGGTTTCTGGGGTTGCTGATTACGAATCTGATGTCAGATTTTCAAAATTCATTGTTTTGATCACAGCACAGCGTTTTTGCCTGCAAAAATTTTCAGCGTGTCAACGCTGTCTATAACCAGATTGGATTTTATCATCTTATCCGAATAAGTTCGGATAGCTGTGTAAGGACCAATCTATTATTATTATTAAGTACATATATCTGGAGTACAGGATGCAAGAAACAGATTTTCAAATCCATGAGAATAAACATTG
>NW_016173929.1:0-11423 GCF_001687245.7 Rhagoletis zephyria
ATGTATTAGTTGGTAATGATGCTGAAGGAAATGTAGGTGATGCGACAATGTCGTGTTTTCCGTAAACTTGTTGAAAAAATTTTGCAAACATGTCGCAAGAGTCAACACGCTCGGAGATAATACCATCATATTCTAAGCTAGTTGGAAAGCCATTTGTTTTCCTTCTGGAATCAATAAATTTCCAAAAACTAGTCGGATTAGATTTCAGATTCATTTCTACGTTGTACATATAGTGCCGAAATAAAAAGCTATGGAGACAATCAAATTCTTTCCTTAAACGAAAAAAGTTTAGACGATTGGCTTCAGAATTATTTAATCTAAATGTTTTTGAAAGCTTTATTTTTCCTGTTCCTTAAATTGCAAAGTTTTATATTTAACCAAGAACAAAATTTGAAATAGCTTGTAAACTTATTCCACATAAGATCTCATAAGAAATTGTGGGACAGCTGGAAGTGTTCAGAAACNAGATTTCAGATTCATTTCTACGTTGTACATATAGTGCCGAAATAAAAAGCTATGGAGACAATCAAATTCTTTCCTTAAACGAAAAAGTTTAGACGATTGGCTTCAGAATTATTTAATCTAAATGTTTTTGAAAGCTTTATTTTTCCTGTTCCTTAAATTGCAAAGTTTTATATTTAACCAAGAACAAAATTTGAAATAGCTTGTAAACTTATTCCACATAAGATCTCATAAGAAATTGTGGGACAGCTGGAAGTGTTCAGAAACCCCCAATCGGAAGAGAGCAAAAAATTGTTTATCATTACATAATCGCCGTTCAGGTAGTCATGCCGATATGATGATTCGGACTTTGTGTTATCGAAACTATAAAACATTACATCGAGAAAAATTGCATTTATCAGCATTTACACACTTGTTTTCACCGATAGGCACATGAATATTGGCGAAAAAGAGTCACTGTCTATAAACTAAGTTGTTGTATAAAACTAACAACATTTTTGGTGCAAAAACACTTAGAAATATTGAGAAGACACAGAGCGAGAGAAAACACGTCCGTACCACTCAACATATGTACATAATGTGTACATTCCTTCCAACCGTAAAGCATTTGCTTGCATTACTTACATATACATATGTACGTATGTATGTACCCTGCAGTAAAATTTGGAGACAGTCTGACAAAGCGCTAGATCCGAACTACATATTTCAGAACTATCTCTGAACTGGTGCAAAACGGCTGCAGAACGGGACAGTTGAAGGTCTTGGTGTGCTAGTTGCGCTCTGTTATGCTAGTTGCGCTCTGTTGAGAAGTAAATGCACAAATTCTCATTTCTCGTACAATACTAAATAGCTCAGCGGGAAGACCTCCGACTCTAACATCGTTGGTCGCGAGTTCAAATCGCGGTGGAGGCAGTTGTGATTTTCAGATTTAATAAATTTAAATTGTTGAATGCCGCTTAAAAATTTAAGCGAAAATGATAAAATTTAATATAAATAAAATAAGAGAATAAAAATATTAAATGAAATGAACAAATTAAAAAATTAAAAAAATATCAAAAAATCGAATAATCAAATTTTTTTCATAAAAAACTTATTGTTGCAGATCTATCCAAAATGGAAACAGTTCAGAAAAGAAAAAATATCCAGAAATCTAGTTTTAAAATTTTTTCTCATAAAAAACTTATTGTCCCAGAACTGACGAAAATTGAACGTGTTCAGAACTAGTTCGAAAGTTCTGCAGAGGTGGCAATTTCCACTTCGTAGGACATCGCCATGTAAAAAGAGACAATTGAAAGCATTGCTCTTAAAGAGCTAGTTCTGCGCTAGTTCAGAACTAGCGCAATTTACTGCAGGGTATGCTGTATGCATAACAAAATGCATACCCAAAACAAAACCGAAAAATATCTCCCATACAACGTCGTTGAAAATTTTTCGCGATAAGTTGTTGTGAGTGATCGCGAATGGATTATTTGCATCGTTTTTCTCATTAATGAGAGGCCGGCAATGCTCGGACTTCTCATATTCGAGTGAGAGGAAATTTCGATCGCGAATGAAAAACAGCTGCATTTTTTTTGTCGATCGCATTCCGAATGTGAGAGATGATAAATTTGGTTGCAGTTTTCACTCGCGATAAAAGAATGCAAAAATTGATTTGGAATATTATCTATCTCGATAAATCTCATAAATGAAGGAAACGAATAATCATAATGGAGAATTTCCGAACCCTGGTTGAAAGTGAAAATAATTTCAGCTCTCTGACAACACTTTTTAAGAAAAATATGTCAAAAAAATCGAAATTATTTTTAGTTTCGTCTTTGGTTCGACTATGAATATGCCCCATCATATTTTAGATTTACAAATTAAGAATACGATATATCGAAAAGCAAGTAATGTATTAAATTAAAAACATTGATTAATTAAAAAATCTGCTGTACATTTATAAAAAAATAATGAAAATTAAATAAAAACAAAAACAAGTAAAGAAGTATAAGTTCGGGCGAAACCGAATTTTATATACCCAGCGCAGGTATCAAATATCATCGTTTCAACTTTCTCTCAACTACCTTTGCATGATAAGCAGGGGTGTTTATTCTGATTTAAACATTTTCGATATATTAGCGCTGACTTAATGAAATCATTGAACCAAGTTTGGTAGAAATCAATAAAGCGGTTACCGAGATAGACCTTTGTAGTCATAAAGTGGGCGGTGCCACGCCCTCTTCCTAAAATTTTATAGCAGTCATATTTATTGTTAAGAGACTGTTGTAAGTATTAACTTGGAGTAAATTAGTGTCATCAGTTTTTTAAATATCGGGGTTTTTGTATTTTTGAAATTTACCGTTATACGGGAAGGGGGTGTAATTTTAGTCCGATATGAATAATTTTCAACAAATTTCTTTTCCGTACCAAGGTGCAAAAATTTTTGTTCAATTTGATGAATCGTTTACCGAGATACACATTTGTGGTCATAAGTGGGCGGCGCCACACCCATTATCCAAAAATTTATAATGATCTAATTTTCAGCTAAGTGATTATGCAGTCGTCGATTTTGAGTGAATTAGCTTCAATAATTACTGATTTATCGAAGTTTTCGAGTGTCTGTAAATTACCTTTATATGGGAGGTGGGCGTAGTTATTGCCCGATTGCAAAGAATTTCAACAGATTTCTTAGCTGGGCCCTAAGCAAGGTTCGGACCGAGTTTGGTGGGGCTTGGTGAAGCGGCTACTGAGGTACAGCATTTCATCATAAGTGGGCGGGGTCACGCCCATTTTCCAAAAAATTTCATCATAACATTATTTTTTACCATAATTCCACTTCACGTACAATTTTCAACAATTTTGATTGAAGATTTACTGAAATATCGTAGTTTTTGCATTTTTCGAAAATACCGTTATATGGGAAGTGGGCGTGGTTACAGTCCGACTTCGCCCATTTTCAATACCAACCTACCTTGGGTAAAGGGCAACATAACAAATTTCGTTGAGATATGTCAATTTTTTCCCGAGTTATCGTGTACACGGACGGACGGACAGGCAGACATGGCTCAATCGACTTCTCTTTTCATTCTGATCATTTATGTATAAATTTGTCTATATCTATCTCGATTCGTTTTGGCTGTTACAAACAACCGTTATGTGAACAAAATTATAATACCCTTGTGCACATGTGCGCTCGGGTATAAAAATAACCAATCTTTTTAATATATGGGTCTCGTATAGTTATGATAAGCACTATTAAAAGGATTTTAAGTATGCAGTTTTGTAACCTGTTTAATTGTAGTACATTAAAGTGCAAGTTTGAAGTAGCTAGTACTTACGTTTTTTCATACGAAGTATGTTCTACGATTTCTTCATACGGAGAAAATTAGCCTTCACCAAAAAAATTGCCAAAAATCAACGGTATGTCCTAGCTACTTCAACCTGGCACTTTATTAGGCTACAAAAACACGTACTAATTAAAAACATCGATATTTTTACGAAATTTTAAACTTAGATTTATTCGGTTTTTGTTAAGGAATAAACTATATTTTTATAAAAAAAAAAATAATTAAAATTAAATAACAGTAAAAAAAAAGTCAAAACTTGTCAATATGTGGGTGCCTTATAGTTATGATAAGCACTATATAATGAAAACTGTGACACTTATGCCTCACACTCGGAATCTAAATCCCATCGAAGCCCCGTTAAACGGAGCAAGTAATCAGAGAATCTGATGAAAATAACAATCCACTAAAAACGTATTCTAAATTGTCAGCGCGACTCGTTTTCCTACTATAGATCTCTCTAAAGTTTTTAAAGTCCTTGCTCGAACTAAATCCGCTTCTCACTAAAGATTTTAAAGTCCTTGTTAGAACTAATTCCGATTTTTATTCCTTGAGCAGCGTTAAAACATTAAACAGTTTAAGTTCGGAATGAAACAGCGTAGCCTACTAAATATGTGTAATCAGGCATCTCAAGGTTTAATATTCCGTCGTAGCTGACGTTCCATAGGTCTGGCCCAAGAATGGAGCTTTGCGCTGCACCCGACGTGGTCTTCATTTGCCGGGGTCCATCGGTGGTATGGTACAATAACTCCTGGTCTTCTAGATAGCTTCTAAGCATGAGTCTAAGGTACGTGGTTGCGTGTATCATATTTTGCGGTGTTGAAGGCGTTACGAACGTCTAAGGTTGCAAGCAGGACTAGCTTTTTGTGTTGGTATGCGGCTTCCACAGTTTGTTATTACGTGTTTTATAGCTCCAATTGTTGACCTACCGGGCCTGACTCCGTACTGTCTTGAGGAAAGTCCGCCACCGCTGGCGATAGACGCTTCTATTCTAGGTTTTAGCAGCCTTTCTAAGAGTTTTCCAGCTGTGTCCAGCATACAGAGTGGTCGATACACTGATGGTGAGTCCAGGTTTCCCTTTCCTTTGGTGATTAAGACGAGCTGCTGCCTTTTCCAAATTTATGGGAATATTCCGTTCTTGAGGCAGGCATTGTACATATTTAGAAGTACATGAGGGCGTTCTGTGGCGATAATTTTTAGAACTTCTGCTGGAATGCCGTCTGCGTCTGGTGCTTTCTTGGCCTTTACTCTATTAGTGGTGGACTTGAGCTCTTCTGAGGTAAATGGTGGTATTTCTTGAGGAGCGATGATAGGCTTTATTTCTTTGGTTAATGCCTCATGCGTGGGAAAGAGTTCACTTACTATGTAGTCAATTTTTTGACCGCTAAGCTCTGGTGGTTTTGCCATGGTCTCAAGTTTTTTCATTACCACCTTATATCGGAAACCCCAGGGATTTCTGTTTATATCCTTAAGCAGTTCTTCCCACTTTCTGTGCTTGCTGGCCTCGATTGCTCGTTTTAGTTCTTTTCTAGCTGCTTGGTATAGTTGTTCCTCTTCGATTGCAGCACTTCTACGCCTGGCCCTAATTTAAGTACGCCTCAGGTAGAGGTACGTTCGTCTCAGTTGAGCTATGTTTTCCGTCCACCAAATTCCAGTCTTTTGTGTCGATTGCTTCCGGTTGTCGGCATCGCTTTAGTACAGGCGCTGGAGATCATTTTCATTATAGTCTCTACTGTTTCCATTACGTTCTTGTAAGAGGATTCTTCTGAGCCATGCGCATCTATTTCAGATAGTACTGCTTCGCTATTTAATTTAGAGACATTCCATTTGCGAGTGCTACATTGCATCCTCTTTCGTAAATCATCGTTTTTGGAGTATATTATAAAAGAGATGTATTGGTGATCGCTACCAGTGTAATCTTCCAATTGTTTCCATTCCTTTATGGTGCCTGCTATGCCTTCTGATGATAGAGTGATGTCTGGCGTGGTTTCCTCGCATCCTGGTCTTCGAAAGGTTGTTGCTGCGCTAGTATTAAGCACTATAAATCCGAGTCGGGCTGACATTTCCAGCACGCGTTTGCCTCTGGAGTCCGTGTTTGGCATCCCCCACTCCGTGGCTCTTGAGTTTAGGTCTCTTGCCATCAGAAAGTGTCCTTCCAAGCTCATAGCCTTATCTTCGATAGGTGTCGAGTTTATCTTGGAAGTCTTGTATGCTATCGCTTGGTTTCAGGTAGCAGCTTATTATTTTTATATGGTTGTATATGACCCATACGAAGCCGTTTCCGTGTCCTTTTTCAGAGATGTGCATGCTGCTTACGGGGGGTGCCCATATAGCAGCGGTGCCACTGTCGTCTTCTATCTAGATCCCGTTTTCTTTTTTCTTATACTGTTCGCTTATGATTACAAGGTAATAATGCCGCTCAGTGATCATCTGTGTCGGTAGCGCGTCAGCCGTTTTACTTCTGTGCATGTTGGCTTCCAGGACATTCATTTCTTGGAACAGTTTCTATATACTGAGCATCTTATGGAGCTTGGGATATGATCCAGCTCAGTGTATTTGGCTTCCGACCACAAACAGCATTTTGGTGGCTTATTGTACTCTTTTAGCTTATGACCTGGTTCACCGCATTTTATACAGAGGCCTTGTCCTCTTCTGTCTGGGCCTTTGCAGCCCCCGATTAGATGGCCAGGGCCAAAACATCGGAAGCACCTCTTGCAGTTTTCTTTGAGTCGCACTCTACAGTTTATACAGCCGGTTTTGATCCTTGCTTGCTTTATTATTATATCAGCTTTTTCTTCATCGAGCGATATGAAGGCCCTCACCTGTTCTGTACTATTGGGAGCGGAGATGTTGATCTTCATAGCTTTGTCGTATCCTTGCAGCATACTCCTTAGTGAGTCTTCGACTTCCTCTTTTGTCGTTAAGGAATCGAGGTCTCTTATTTCAACTGTGGCCCTTGGTTTAAGGTCTGCTACAGTAGCGGTCTCTTTAGTGCCTCGCAGAAGCATGGATTCGCCGATTTCCCCTTCTATAGCTCCTGTGGTACTGCTCCAGCTCTTGTTTTCCGGATTCCCTTCAATTTGACTTCATCACTCGATTTCAGCTTACTACGAATATTTTTCAGGACATCTGCGTAGCCGCTCTCTTCTTAATCACTACCGCTTCTGACAGTTTTTTAGAATTAGTAGGGCCTTTTCGCTTTTCGTTTGCGTTTTTCCGGAGATTTTCCCGTCCAATTTCTTTGCCTTTAACATCTTGTTCGTCACTTGTTTCCATTCTCCGTCCTTTTTCTCTTCGCGTTTTCTGAATTGGCTGCTGTTCTGATGGGATTGTCGCTCGTCTTTTTAATGGTGTCGTGGCGTATGTCAGGTAAGCCGGGGCAGCTCTTCCGATCTCTTTTTTGGATGATGTCGAACATTTCTTCAAGTTGTGCAGCTCCATTCTTGACCTCGAGGCTGACGTTCTTTTGTTTCGCTATAGCTTGCTTAATTTTTTGGACAATTCTCTTGCATTTTTTCAAGGACTCCTCTTCTGCGAGTATCATCTTGATAATAAAGTCCTGTCTTGGAGAGATAGGACCTGGCGTTGTCGGGTGTACAGCTGGCGAAGTGTTTTTCTCCTGTCTGGAATTTTTGGTGCCTTCTCTTTCTGGGCGTTTAAAGTCGACCAGATCCGTTGCTCCTGGGGCATGATCAGCGTTCGTAACTGCTTTCGCTTGTTTTGCCTGCAGCGTTGGTGTGTGATGAAAACGATGAAGACCACCTTCATCCGCATCTTCATCTTCATCTTCACTTAAGAACCACAAAAAAAGTTCAGCAGGACAATGCATGAACGAAAGACACAAGATCACGCGGGAAGGAAAGAACGAAAAAAGTTATTTTCTAGCTGCCGAAATCTCGACGCCATCTTTGTTGTAAGAAGTAAACAACGAAGAGAACGGAGAAAACCGCGAAATTGTTGAACGCATGAAAAATCATTTTTATTATGCAAATTCTTCTATAAATAATGCCGTTGTGTTAAATTATTCTTTATCTTATGTGTACACACGTTGTCACAAGCGAAAATGAAGAAAATTTCAGTAAAAAGCCACCACCAAATTGTAAACAACGAAGAAATGTAAACAAACGGCTAATGTCAAAATTGTTCAACTTTTTTCCTAAATGCGATTCTAACAGGCTACTCTCCTGCCCGCGTGATCTTGTCTTTTTGGTTCATGAGGACAATTAAAACAAAAATGCTTTGATTCATTGCAGGTGATTGCATTACTGATACCAGTGATGGGCAAACTTTTATTTACTAAAAATTAAGTGCTAGGTATTTAGGTATTTATCTTGTAGTAAATATGTACCAAAGAACTATTTACTTAAGTATTTTGAATGTTACTAAATACCGAGTAGGCTAGTAAACATTTACTTATTTTCCCACCGCTAAATACTTAGTCTAAAAGTAATTAGTTACACTGAGGGAAATAATGCATAGTAAAAATTAATACTTTATATTTGATTATCGTTTAATAATGTTCGTATTTAAAAATAATATTTTCATACAAAATTTATTACGCACGTATTTGACTGTTCTCATCTGAGTATGTATATGTAACTGTACATACGCACCCCAAGCATACAGAGTGCCGCTCTGAGAGCGGTGACAACACACACATACATACATAGTACATACATGTTTATCCGTACAAATCGCGTGCTGTGTGTGGATATTCAACATTTGAAAGCAAATTTATATTTCTGGGTGTAGCTGAGTGCGCAAAGATGCTTGCCACAAGTTGTTGATATCCGGAGATGGTCGGGTTCGAATTCCACTGCAGGCAACATGTAAATTAAATTAATTTTTTCTTAGTTTTTGTCTTGATTATTCACTTCACGGATGCTTTTTCTGTACGAACGCGGTCATTTTAATATGTGCGTAATTTAATTGAATATTTACCAATATACAGTACTTTCGTTGACGTTTATAGTAAGATCAATTACGTTTCTATTTGATTTTAATATTTTTTCCCCTTAGTGTAGTTTTACCTAATGCAACCATTGTCGCCGTTTTACTCCTTTGGTGGCTAAATTTAGCTCCGACATACTTTCTTTGGCCAAATAAATCTAAAATTGCCCCTGGCCCTTTTTTTTAGCCCTTTGGAGAATTTATTCATACTTGGCATGAAAAAGTTGTATAAGCTTAATTTGATCTCATTTTTTTATCATTTATGTAAGAGATGAATTTTTAAACTAATAAAGACATATATACATATAGGTATTGTATGTTCCTTATGTTTTTATACATACATACTCTAGTGTTAGGGCTGTTAACTTATCTACTAACGATTTAACTATAGTTTAAAGTAGATAAGTTTACGGCTTAATGCTTAATTTGTTAAATGGCCCATCAAGTCGATTGACAGTGTATGTTCTTGTGGTGTGATTGAATCGCTGGTGCGACTTCAAAAACTATTTGAAAATTTTATGATTGTACCAGCATGCTGGTGTCGTGAGTGGTAAAATTCGCTGAATTTTCTAAGCAATAAGCATTTTGGCGGAAATTTCTTGGACTATATGAGTCAAAGCCGTGTTTGTGGAAGATTAAGTTCACGATATTGCAGTTGTGAATTAAAAAAAAAAACAATGTTTAACAAAATTGTAGAAATATTATGAAATTTCGGCTCTAATCATTTCGATCTTTCCTTGACCTCATTTATAAAGAAATAGATATTGTACCAGCATGCTGGTAAGTTATATGCTTCCAGCTTGATGATACAATCACTTGATGGAGCCAGCAAGCTGGTGTCGTATATTTCCCCTTTTATACAAAAAGGGTTTTGTTTGGATAAAATATTAACTTTTTTCCAGTGTTCATTGTTTTTCTATACTCTAACTTACTGAAAATATTTGCGTGTATACTTATATATGTNTTTGGATAAAATATTAACTTTTTTCCAGTGTTCATTGTTTTTCTATACTCTAACTTACTGAAAATATTTGCGTGTATACTTATATATGTATATGTAATAAAAAATTTTTAGCTACCATTTTTAGCCACAACGACTTTTTTAAGCTCTTTTTTAGCCCTTTTTTAAAGGAATTTGGCTAGCACTAAAAATGATTCGCGGCAACACTGAACGCAACACCGCGTACAAAAGTACATTGAGACTTTGGCATTCGGACTTTGAGATTTCGGTATTTTCGGGACTACTTCGGCATTTTTGATATTATATGAGGATTTTCGATATCAATTAGTATAACGATAACAATATTGATAAAAATATCAATAACAATATCGATAAATTTTTCGATAAATATATCGATTATTATTTCGGTACCAACATCGATTATTACATCGATAAATATATCGACAACAATATCGATTATTTTATCGATAAAGTACCCGAGTACTTTGGACTAGACTGAAATTATTTTTACTTTCAACTTTGTTTTGACCATGCACAATCCCATTATGTTTTACATTGAAACGTAAATTTTTTTATCTATTTCCTAACTTTCACTATCTAACTGATCTCTATATAAATGACTTCCCCTGTTTCATGCTCTTTCCTAGTGATTACGACCAGTGACGCCAATAGTATGGGAACAGGGAAAATTCAGCTTTGAAGGGAAATTCAGCTTTAAATTTTCAATGTAGGGAAGAGGGACAGATTTTCCATATTAATTTAAATGTAGGGAAATTCAAAATTCTGAATTTATCTATTTTTTACAAAATTTTCTTTTCTGTTCTCATATAATTTCACGGACATGTACGGCTTTTCTCCCAATTTGACGGGTGCAGTCAGCTGTGCTACGTTAACGGCTAAGCATCTAGTACGGTGAAATGAGAGAAATACCGTGCATGTCCGTGACTTGTACTGTTTTTGATCTCAACAATGAAAAACTGGTTTCGGACTTGTATGGTTGTCAAACTCACCGATTCATTTATTAATGAGTTTAAATTATTTCAATGTGTTAACGAATGTTAGCAAGTTAAATCTTCATATGTGCTTGAACACACCCACTGAATAGGAAGACTTTTAAAGTATGTACTAAGGACCTTCGGGAGAAGACTCGGGCCAGGGACTAAAAAATCACGGGCCTCTATATATAAATTGTATTAATTTAAAATCATGTGTCCAAAATCGCCGAAAACGAAACCGAGGGGAACAATTTTTTTCTCAGGTTTCGCAGATTTTTGATTATATCTGGGTCATACATATTCTCAGGTATCAGACAATATAAGTATTAACACGAATCTCCTTCTCTCAAACATGAAAATTCACTCACTCCTGAGACACCTTTAAATTAATGAAAATTAAAAAAGCACAACATGAACTTAAGACCTGTTTATATTTAAGGACCACCATTTTTTGCATTATACATAACTTGGCAACCCTGGCAGACGGACGTGGAAATTTGTGCAATTTTTGTCCTGCTTTAAAATATTAACAAAATACTTGCTGAACGTATTTTTGTCAACGAAAATAGTTGCAAATAAACCGCATTTACTTTTCTAATGTATTTTCAATCAATTACGACTGATTAAATTGCACTACAAGCACAACTTAAATCAAGTGGTCAACTTAACCTTTTTGTCTGCTACATGGCGCCTGTGACGTGTAATGGTTGCAATAATGTCATCAAGGAAAAC
>NW_016173930.1:0-11422 GCF_001687245.7 Rhagoletis zephyria
TCAGTCGGCTCGGCTCGGCAACAAGCGGCCACTCTGTTCGCACCCTTAAATGCTTTAAAAAGTGAGATGCCACACCTTTGTGAGACTTTCCCGTCAAGCATTGCGTTGTTGTTGTTTTTGTATCGCAATTTTTATTAAAATTTCTTTGCTTGTCAATTTCTTGCATTCATATTTAAACATACGTATGTGCATATATGATACATTTTTTATTGTTGTTGTATTCGGTTTATTAGCTGGGCATTAATTGCTTTCATTTTATTTGATTTGTATCTGATTTTGAGGAGAGGCTTGGCTTGGCGGTACGCTTGGCGGAATTAGAAAATAGTGCACCTTCAAGAGAAATTTCTTGGCAAGTAAAATAATTACATCATTTCATTTTGATATTTCCGGCATTTTTTTTTTTTAATGAACTAAACGAAAATAAGTACATACATATATGGATTCTTGAAACTAGAACTAACTGCTAAACCAATTTTCAGGTCACTTTCTACTACAGCGATTGGCAACATTGTGAAGATATCTCTATAAAGCTTGCATTCATAGGCTTCAGAAATAAAATCATAAATAAAATCATGATTTTTAAATTGTCTTCCTTCAGTTGGCTTACTGGATTCCAGACTGTGATGAAAGGCAAGTGCCGAACAAAGAGGTGAGAACATCTAATGTACGGAGATCATCATTAAGTTAGGAACAAATCAAAAGGTTGTTCGGTAAAGCCCGCATAACACCTCTCAGGAATGGTGTAACTAGTATTCAAATTAATTTCATTTGTAAATGTATTTAGATTGTGTAAATGCGCTTAATCTCACCTTGAATCAGTTACCCATAGGGTGTCACAGACACGCATAGATGCAATTGTCGGATTGGTCGGAGACCAGAAAACTTTACTGATAGCCTCTTTCGTTGTTCAGTTTCTTCAGCTGTTTATCACAAATAAAGATAGGTCCTTCTGCGCCACCAATGATTGTGATTTTATGGTTATTTTCACCGTAGCATCCTTACCTACAAAGCCTTCTAGACAGCGTAAATAATTTCAAAAAAATAACATTAAATCCGCCTTACTATGTCGTCTGTGTCATTAAAAAGCTGCGTCGGTATGCCTGAAGATTTGAATGCATTAGTTTTTCGCTAAAAACAAGCGGGGACAGGATGGGTATGTGTTATCAGATTTCCATTTTCATCTATGTAGGAACCTATTCCGATAGAGTTTTCATGATAAATTTCTGTGTGCCGGCATAACCTTTAGCCACTAATTTTTTCTTCATGAAGTAATATCTCTTCTCCTCACTTCTCTGTTCATAAGTAGCTCACGTCGGCACTGACTGTAGGATGACTTTTTATTATGGAAATTTTCCATATCAGCGACATGGCACTCCTCGTCATAACAGTTTTTTCTGAGTAGGTGGTTGATTTTCTAATAAACCTACCGATTTCGCGAAAGGTAACTCCTAACAGGTCGGTTAGTTGTGCTACTAGTTGTCTGATATTTTTTATGTCCGCTATTCGAAAATCCTGTACATTCAGAAAGGAAATGCTGGACAGTTTCTTTGCTATCATATAGCTGACAGTTGCGACAAATCCTATGTGGTATTCTTGGATTTTGGATTTTGTCGCATGTTTGCCTAGGGTACAGTGCCCGTGACGGTTTCTACAATTCTAAACACCTGTACCTTTGATCTACTATGCAGTTCCAAGATCTATAACGTCTAACGCTTCGGATTCATCCCAACGGGCTGCTGCCGTCGCCAGTTCATCAGCCTTCTCCATGTTCCTCTCTTCGGGAACGCAGACAAATTACAAATTTGTAATAACAGCTACTTGAATTGAACGCAGGTCATGAAAGCTAAATCTTACAACTTCTATCACAAAATGATCAATTTTGGTTCCTGATTCTTTGATTACGGGGCACAGAGGATTATCGATGTAATACTGTTGAATTCAGCTTTAGTACGGGTTGCGCAGAGGGTGTAGTAGTTTCCGTCTCACTACACATCACCCAGCAGGGCAGTATGCTGTATACTTCACACAGCTATGCTGGATCCATCGTTATTCCTGTACTCTACTTTCGGAAATATCCGGATATTAGATGTAGACACATTCGCTATAGAGACGCCGGACGTTCCGGGTACGTATCCGCAAAACATTGATCTTGTATATTTTTTCAGTTTTCTCAGTGGGAACTTATGTCAAAGGCTGCCGCCACATACGCCATCAAAATGGGCCTTGAGCCTAAGTAACCTACCAAAAGGAGCCGAAGCACGTGCATACTCCATTTTCCATTACTCAAATGCAAATTTTTTAATTTGCTAAAATGTGGGCCGAGCCTCACTCCAGACATATTTAACTGTACAGAAAACAACCAAAAACTGCATTCACACACATTCGAATAACTGTGCGGCAAATGCTGAAGCAGAGAGAAAGAGAATTAAGCCATTTGGTCGATTTAATCACATTAATTGCAATCACAATTAAATCACTCAAATCACTCGGTGCAACAGTGGCCACCAACAAAAAAACAACAACACCCTCCACAATAGTTTTAGCGGAAAAAGCAAAAGTAGTTGCCTAATTGCAGCCACACCACCCAGCACGGGCACCAGCCATTCAGCGATCTCCAGCACAACTTGCCACATACAATCGACGACGCAGTGCAACAAAGCGCAGCTTAAGTGCCACTTTATTGTCGTGTCGACAACTGTAGCCAGGCTTAAAGCTAAAATCAGAAATTTATGCGATTACGCTTGATTTTGATCGCCAAATCACATAGAAGAAAATCGCAGAACAACACACAATCCACAGCAACTAGGCTGGGAGGCAAGCGACACCAGCGACACAAGCGTGCAACAACCGGCCAACCAACGCCAGTCATGTGCGCGCAGACACCTTTGGCAAACACTGCAACTGGGCAGGGGAATAAGTAAATTATAAACATCAGTTTCAATTACAAATGGCCAATGCGCCGACGACTATTTTGGGGGCGAATCGACGCTTAAGCAGTCGATTGAACCATTTCGCTTGCTTGCTTGCTTACTGGCTGATCACTCATTTCGGTGATCAATTGTTGGTCGAGTGCGCATTTTCGGTGTATTTTGTGAGCGTTTTAATTAAGGCTCGCTCACATAAAAGTGTCGCCGAGGCTCGTAATTATGAATTTAATCTCAATTAAAGCTGTTCGCATATCGCGATTAGTGCGATTGCCCGAACGTGACTTGAATTACCAACCGGGCAGCCGGCTGCCTAACTGCAACACTGGCTGACTGACTGACTACGGCTAGCAAATGGCAATAAACTGTGGACAACACAGCAACCAGCAGCCAGCAGCAGCAATTGCTGTAATGTGAGAATCTATGTGAGTATCTATCGCAGCGCGTTTGACTCAAATGAACTGCTGGCCGCCCGCCCGTCCGTTTGATGTATGTTTGCTCAGGACGGATCGTGTTGCATGCACTCTTATGCATTACATAAATATACAAATGTAGGTATGTATGTATGTTTAGTTGTGTGGTGTCTGCATTACATTTATCACCTCTGTGATCCACTGGCACCGTTCATTGTGCGCATGCGCAAACGCTTTATGGGTTTTACAAGCAGATAACTTTACATCTCGTATTTCTGAGATATCAATTACGTGCGTGTATTAACGATTGTTTATATTACTTTGTTTTAATTTCTGTGGCTAGTAAGTTTATTTTCTTTTAGAATTAGTATCGAAAAAAGTTTGTAATTACCCTCAAAAGCAGCCGAAATCGAATTTTGTCCACAATTTTTATTAGGTATTTAGTTGATGTTTAGATCGGTATTTGTTGAGGCATGCACTGCGAAAAGAAGGTTTCTTATGACCCCGTGCTCCTTACAAAACCTTCTTAAGTAACTAACTAATTATATTTACTAAGTACTAAGTACAAAAGTAATGGATACAAAACCACTTGGTACTTATGACTTGATTAAATACCAAATCCTTGCTATTTAGTAAAAACCAAAGAATTTCGAGATTTTCGAGACTGATTCACGATGTTCAAGATTATTCAGGGGGTTTCGCAACTTCTTATGGATGTTCAGTAATGTCCAGACTATATCCAGACTTTAGAGACTATTTAAAGATTTTCGGTATTCTGGGGACTATTCGGGATTTTCGAAACTACTTCGAAATTTTTAAGACTTACGGAATTGTCGGAACTATTTTAGAATTTTCGAGACTACGGTGGAGCTTTTAAGGCTTTCGAGGCTTTATATTGACAAATAGATATACCGATAAATATATTGACAAAAATATCGATAAACAGTTGCTAAAAATATCGATAAATACATGTATGCATTGTTAAAAATATCGGTAAACATGTGATGAAAATATCGATAAATATATGATAACAATATCAAAAGATATATCGATAACAATATCCATAAATATATCTATCAATAACAATAATGCCAAATGTATCATTGAATATATCTTTCGACCTTTCAATAGATATATTTATCGATATGGGGATAGATAAATACAATTAAAATTCCGAAATAGTCCATAAAATCACAAAATAGTGCCGGGAGTCCTGAAATGGACCCTATCATTCCGAAATAGTCTTGAAAATCCTGATTTAGTCCCGAGAATCTCTAAAATCCCGGAATCGTTCCCAAATTAAAGTGTGGTGAATTTAGGTGAGGCGTGGTGAAAACGCGTGCGATGAATTCAGTTGTGATGAGTTAAGGTTTGGTGAATTTAGGTGTGGTAGAAGCAGGTGTGGTGAATTTAGATGAGGTGTGGTGAGTTGATTTTAGGTGAATACCTTAGGTAACGACGTAAGTATTTTTATACCCGAGCGCACTTGTGCACAAGGGTATTATAACTTTGTTCACATAACGGTTGTTTGTAACAGGCAAAACGAATCGAGATAGATATAGACAAATGTATACATAAATGATCAGAANATGGGCGTAGCACCGCCCACTTGTGATCACATATATGTATCTCGCTAACCGTTCTAGCAATTTGTACCAAGCTCGGTATGGTTATTGTGCTTGCCACATAAAAGCAAACCGTTGAAATTGTTGAAATCGGAATAAAATTGAGGCCGCTTTTCATATAACGGTAAATTCCAGATATGCTTGAAACTGCAATATTTCGAAATTTAAGGACGCTAATTTACTTAAAATGTATACACCCCGGCTTATCATGTAGCGGTAGCTTTCGGAAAGGTGAAAAAACGTATATTTAATACTTGCGCCGGGTATTTAATGTTCGGCTCCGCCCGAACTTAGACTTTCTTACTTGTTTACTTGCGTATTTAGAAAACTCCTAAATACCCAAGTTCTTTCTACTTGTGACATCACTAAATACTAATGGCATTATTCTTAAAAAATAAAAAAAGATTTAAATAACTCAATAAAGTGACACTTTAATACAAATTTTCAAAATTTTGGGTGTAAGTACATGAGTATTTAGTACCCAAACTGGTACGTTAAATACAAAAGTATTTAGGTATGCCCATCACTGTTATCAGTTATATATGTTTCGGCAATGTGCTTAATGACCCGAGGTCCATATTTTTCTCGTTTTCTCCATATCTTAGTTCTTACTACCCTAACGTACCACTTTAAGTTAAGGCTTTCCAAAAATCATTAAATTTTTTCAATGGTAGTACATTGATTATTCCAGTAGAACTATTTAAAAAAATGTATTGCCGACTGTAGGTGTCACCAAAAAATGGAAATCCAAAAAATGTTTTTTTTTTGAAATTACCTTGCAAAATACTTTGAACTCAGGGGTGTGCGCCGAACTGTTTTTGATATTTTTTGTAAGGTTCCACTACAACTTTAAGGGAGATCTGCCAACGTGAGGAATAAAAGAGTACTCCCTTTGGCCTGATCTCAGAGCGATGGGAGAGATTTTTCGTTTTTGACCTCCTTTATAACTCGCTTAGGTGTTAAATCGGAGATCTGTTCATGCCCAACATTTCTTCAAAATGATAGATTACATCCACGGTTCTTTATTTTCGTGTACATTTTTACACATTCCAAAGAAAAATTACTCATTCGGGAGAATTTTTTTACTCATTCGGAAGAATTTTCGACCTTTAAAATTTTTTCCTTTTTCTATAGGAGAATAGAAACGTTATTTTTTTACTCGTACTGGAGGTTTGTGGGATGACTCTGATGGGAGTACTCCTTTATTGCTCGTTCGGGAGGGATATAGAATGTTTTTCTATGTGCCCGCCCTCGTTGCCTTCTTGGGTGTTTCTGGGATATGTCTTTGTGTACTCTCTGATCGCTCGTTTAGGAGGTCAAAGGGAATACTCGCACTCCTAGGACATCCCGTGTTAAAGAGAGCATACAAAATAAAACGCTTATCCACAAAAGTATAGGAAGTAATGGGGAGTAATCGTAAACTCGCAGGGGAATAATCAACAAGCAATCGTACGAAGCTTCCAAGTTATACTTGGGTCGTATGGTATAACGTGCATACACATATACATATGTAAAAAAATATTTTGTTTAAAATTCGAATATATGAGTAAATTTCACCAGTTGTTGCATTTTTCGACAAAAACGTGTTTTTCGTCGAAAATGGTGGCACACTTATCTTAGACAATGCATTATCTTCAGTTTTAGCGAAGAAAAAATTCCATGGCGAAATTGTATTTAAATGAAAACTTTAAAAAGATATACTAAAAAAGTCAAAATAACAACTCGTTGTTGTGTATGTAACGTATACGCCCCGTAGCACCCCGGTCAACTAACACCAGAGATCGAAAATAACCGTTACCAAGTGTCTTGTATGGTGTTTACCACTGACACAAACACTCATCTCTCAAGCAAAGAGTGTTTCTCACCGTGGAATATCACTCTGTGAGAACTTTTTGCATTTTCCGTTATGGGTTATTTATCAACAGCTAAAGTTTCCCTTAGGCAAAGACACTTTGGCAGGGACTTTTATTTTTAAGTGTCTTAATTTGTGGGTTATTGTAAAACTGAAAACTATAAGTGGGCGTACATAAGTGGAAGTAAAGCATAAGGCATTACTTTACACGGCATATACATACGTACACATACATGTGCGAACATTTATGACAAAGAAGAGAGCGTGCAATGACATGAATTATTTCTTTATTGTACTTGTCGCTGGACCTCCATTGATTGAAATTAATGAAAGAAGAATGCTTTAGCGTTTTTTTTTTTTGTCTGCTGAGAGAAGTAAGTTACCCTAAAAAGACAACTCGTGAGATTTACTCATATACATCTTCTTTAACGGCCCACTGTACCAAACAGTAATCGCTAAGCAGCTGGCTGAGTAAGCAATTCAGGCACTAAATCAGCTTAAATTCGTGTAAATTGCAATTGGCGGCAAGCAACAGGCAACAGCAACAAAAACAAATACACGCAACAAACCAATTTGCAAAAACAACAATAGCATTAAGCATCGAGACAACAAACAGCACGTGCTAAATTATTGCAGCGCGTGAATTTATTGTCAGTTTTTGAAAATTTTTTGTTGAGACTAGGAAATATTTTAAGCAGTTTTTCGAAAAAAAAAATCGTTTTTTCCTCTGTTTGCTTTGGTTGTTATATTTCCAAATCAGTTTAACGCTGTGTACATACATATATATTCATATGTATTTATTTATTTTATTTTTTTTACCATATTTGTGCAACATTTTGGCACCTTCGCATTGCGCCAACACTTGTTGTTCTCACCCCCAACCGCCCATGCCGCGCGCACCTTCGACAATTCGCTTTTCGCTTACTTTTTGGTGATTGTAATTAATTTATCCGCCAGCGCCAACTTCAACGTTTTACTGATAAAATAGCGCTGATTCAGCGCGAAATGCCGTCAGCTGTGTAAAGCGTTCGAGCTGCGCAGAAAATTTAACACATTCGACCAGCAGCCATCACTGCCAAAGCTAGCCAGCCAGTCAGGCGGCGTATGCGAACGAACGTAATCGCCGGTGTTGGCACACTGTTGTGATTCACTGATAAGCAAAGTTGAGGTGGCGCGCATGCGTAAGCGCCACTGTCGCTATGCTGTTTGGGTGACTAGGCCCACTCGATAGTTGCAGCTGTTTTTTGGCTTTCAAGTGTTTGAGGTTATTTTTGTTGTTTATGTATTCGGCTTCATTGCTAAATTCGCTTTTTGAATTTTTTTGCAGTGATATTATCACACTTCTGTCTAATTGTTGCACGTCGACAATGTAAATTACATATAATTATTTGTGAAAAATTAAATGAAATCGTAGAAATATCAATGAAAAATGTATAAGTGCAGTAGGTTTTGAAAGAAAACGCACTAAATGAAAATTAAAAACTTTAGCGACTAAAGTTAACTTTTAGAAAAATTTTAAAATTTCGGATGATACAAATAAAGTGTTACATAACACCGTGCGAAAGTAAATTTTACACATAAAAAAAAAATTTATATATTCGCGAAACTATGGGTAAAATATAGTAAAACTGCGTACTTATTTTTTCTCTCTGACGTCAGGATTTTTTTTAAAGAACTTTGAAATTTAAAAAATATGATTATTTCAAAAAAAATATTTAAAAATTCGGTGCAATGTAGGATAACAATAAGGATATCATATAAAAGAAAAAATAATTTACAATTATAACATAATATACTCTTATTATATATATTATATATTTTTATTCACATATTGTTATTCTACATTGCACTGATCTTTTTTTAATAATTTTTATTTTTTTTTGTTTTTGTCGCATAGTGTAATATATAACTATTTTTACTTTTTAGCTGACGACCCTGGGTACTACAATAGGCAACGTTATCAGGCTGCATGTTGCATTGAATTTGTCGCAGGAGGGAGAATAGTGGCCCATGTTACTGGAAAACTAAAGCAGGTATGAAAGAGTCGAAGAAAAATGGGTCTAGATGGGAAGTCGTTGCTTCCCTGAAAATTTACAGACTTCTTAATACCTAGGCTTAAGTAGCTTGTCCGTTATCACTAAATTTAACCCAAACTCTGACAACTCAGTCTAGCTGAGATCTAACTGCGAAATTTCTTTGTACCTTGGATTGCCGCCCGTAATCACCCCTACTACGACCGTACTCCATTATTCGTTGTTGAAGAAACACTCATGACTCTAATTTTTTTAGAAAAACAATTTATTTTTTTTGGTATCTAACAGTTCCCGCAGTACCTGGCCACGTAAACAGCTTCGGCTCAATTGGATGGTCGGAAATCAAGCTCATTCCATTTTGCAGCTGAAGCATGGCTGCAAATGCCTACCTAAAGTGTAAACAAAAATGACTTTACCCATGAGACAGGTCTAACATATAGAAGAATCATTACAGATATATCTGGTCAAATGGTTTACCAGAACTAGATCCCAGATATGTACACTGGTACACAGACGGATCAAGGATGGAAGGCAGAGCAGGAGCGGGTGTCTTTGGATCTGGCACCAAACCTTCCATTGCAATGGGAACTTCTTCCACGGGTATTTTGTGTCAGACTGAACCTTGAGAGGGCCATTAGTACTAACGATTTATTATTGGTCGCCCCATTGCATTTTTCGTGGTTTTTGGCGGACCTATAAATTATAGTTGCCATCAAAAAATGGTTTAATAAGCCATTGGGTATTATTATTGGGAATCTCCTGCAGATAAACTGAGTTTTCTGGTAGAAAAATATCGATTTTTAACTATTCTATACCATTTCTACGAAAAGTTGTTTTTTCCCCAGATATGTAAAATACATGAAAAACTTTGGGCGCTTTGAGCGACCTCTAAGTATTTTTTGATTACAAAATAAGAAAATAAGGGTATATTTTTTTCGGTATATAACAATCCTAGGGGGTGAGAGCATAAAAATTCCGATTTCACCTTTTCACAAGCATTTTTGGACCACCCCAATGTGGATACAAACCTTTTTTTAATTATTCTAAAAAATACTGTTTATACGCTCATCTCGTTTTATGTAAGAAATAAATTTAATTAATTTTAATAAAGACACATTTTCTATTAAAATTGTATATAATCCTTCAAGCCATTCAAAGTGTCGCTTGACTTAAAACAAAAAATTTTTAAATTTCGAGTATTTGGGAAAAATTTCACATCAAATAACTACATACGCAAAAAAACAAACTAAAATGCATTTTGAATTTAAAATTACGAGGTTTGATTAAACAAATTTTCAACTTTTTTCTTCGTATTCGTTGCACGTATTCGTTGCTTAGCAACCTAAACGAAATAATTCAACGTGAAATGGTACTGCAAGCGTTTAATTTTTATTACAGTTATTGTTGTAGCCACAAATTGGGCTTGGCCACTTGTTTGCATCAATTTGAATTTTAATTGAGAAATCGCCTAGTATGTAGTCGCAAGTAGCAGAACACAAGCGAATATACATTTTTACATACGTGCAAAAGTCCGTATGCAACATAGCACAGTTAGAATTGCATAAATACGAATTAAACGAATGTAAAACTTTAATACGCATGCGCAGCTTCATGCATCATAAGCCGAGCCCACATTTGGCGCCACAAGCAAACGAGCAAAGTAGCAGCAAAAAAAACAACAAATGCTCTGCTACACCAAACTGAATGGTCAACAAACAATTAAAGAATTGTAAATGGAGTTGGGTTTAAATATGTATGAATTAATGCACCATCTAGCATTTGTATCTTTACATCCGCCCGCACATTATTTTTAGTACGAGTAAGTATGCTAATTTCACATTTGTGTAGGTGTTTTCTTTTCGCCTCGACTATAATTCTTTTTTTTTTTTAATTTACGTCTACACAGCTCGCTGCAGGCTTTAGTTCCCCATCGCCTTCTTCGAAGACCGCAAATTTACAACTATTCGTATTCGGTTTTGCTAAACGTAGTTACCTACCATTCCTCCTACCTCGCTCATCCGCAATGCAGCTTGCTCTGTTTGTGTCACGTATGTAGGTGCATGCGGTTCATTTAATTTAGTTAGTCATTTGCGGAGCATAAAAAGCGAAAAAGCGCAATTAAACTTTACTAATCGTTCTCGTGCCAAGTGCAAATTGCCTAATGCATATGTAAATTTATTCCATTTATTAATTAGTTCTACTTGTATTAAGGTTTAATTTAATTGCGCTTTGGAACTAATTTTCTTGCACAGTGGAGTCTGGAGTGTAAAGCGCGACTAAATTCGATGTTGATTTGTATGTATTCGGTTGAGTACTTTCGATTATGTAAGCAATACATGTGCGAGAGGTAGGTGGCAAGTAATGCGTGTGGATACTCAGCCTTTTTAAACCCTTCAAACTATTTTCTAAACGAAACCTTTCTGAGTTAGAACATAAAAAGGGTTGCCACTTGCTAAAAAATGAAATGCAATGAAGTCTAGAAAAAGAAGTATGAAGATGAAGATGAAGATGAAGATGAAGATGAAGATGAAGATGAAGATGAAGATGAAGATGAAGATGAAGATGAAGATGAAGA
>NW_016173931.1:0-11420 GCF_001687245.7 Rhagoletis zephyria
ACGGTATAAAACGGCACAGCGAGATATAAAGACAAAGGTTTAAGTTATTGGATAAGCTCATATATTCCTTTTAGGTTAAATGCTCCTTAAAGTGCTTTGGACTGCTCTAGAACTGGTAGATTATTACAGTAGCGATTTCTTTGAGCATCTTCCTCAAACCAGACCAGCGAAGAAGGTGCCGCATTTCCTAAGCCACAGAATGGTTCTGGGCCTATGAAAAGGGTTTCTTCGCAAGTTTATCGGCAATCTTGTTACCTGTAATACCAATATGCCCCAGGATGCAGAGAACCCAAACTCGATTGGTTAGGCCAAGAGTATTCAGCTTATCAAGGCACTCCATCACCAGTTTAGATGTTACCTGATAAGATCTGATGGCCTTGATAGCCTCTTGGCTGTCAGTCAAGATCGCGATGTGCGGATTCCGGTAGTTTCACTTGATATTAAAGTCAGCTCGAAACATATAGTTGTTTCCACCGCGATTGACTGTTTTCTTGACATGGTCTGATTTGTTGGTAGTAACGGCTCAGTAATGCCCACTTAGCATTGCGTTTGCTTGTAAAAACAAAGCATTTGAAATAGTCGTATTTAAATGCTAACTTGGTCACTCTAGTGGAAAAATAGTGGCACTTAGAGCCAGCAATTATACCTTAGCTTTGCCGTACGTCACCAACTTATTAAAGCTTGCACTCAACCATTGGCTGCATTGCTCTCTCGACTTTAAGTTTCAAATTGATAACTGCTTCTACTGGTTCCACACAGTCAAAAGANAGCCGCTCGGATGGCATCATAGCTACATAGCTGGCGCTCTGCTTGATTCTGAAATGTTTGCTTGTCTCATCGCTTGACATGCCAATTGTCTGTTAAATACGAGCAAGAAAACAACAACATGCTTGTATTACACTTCTATGGATATGGAAGAGAGTATGTATTGACCGGTGTGCACGAATGCATCATACATGCATTGTTTTATGCAAACTTAGCATGCTATTTTTTGAAAGAAAGCAGTGAATCGTAAGATTCGAGGCGAAGAGGAAATGATTGAAAGGTGCAATTATGTACACACATTAGGATGCCTCACTTAAAAACTTACTGGATTTATAAAATTTATTACATTTGAAGATGGTTGCCGAATTATTTCGCAAACACACTAAGATTTACGTGAGCTAGATCGATTTAATCGATCGAAAATATTTCCAATAATCTCGTTATATTGATTCCGTTCATACCCATTTTTTTTAGATTTTATGCAGGCCTTTTGAGCTTAAACTTTTCTATCATCTAGCGTGATTTTTTAGAAAAAATCCTCTTAATAAACTAGTTTAACTTATTAAAAACTTGCTTTTTGGAGCGTAAATCTTAAATTTGTTTCCCGAAATATTTTGGCTCACGACTTAGAATATAATAAAATTCGATGGAAGACCTATACCAATTGTACACATGTATAGCGATGCACCCTAATGTACATATAAGTATTTAGGTAGACATACATAAATGGCCAGTATGAGAAGCAAACAGCTTAAGAGCAAACGTCGAATGATGGCTATTGATGACATTTTTGCTGATTTACCAGAATGAAACCACATACTATGAGTGCATTCACACACACATACCTACACTAAATCGCCCTACGCCCCATACGCAAATACTGGAATGAAGCACAAATGAATAAATGATTTTGGTCTAATTTATGACTTCCCTAAAAAGTTTCGGCACAATGTCATTCTTGTCTTGTCTTACGTGTCATTAATTGCATGACAGAGATTCGCTGGAAGATGAGCCCAAACGAGGGCGTCAAAAGACTGCCATTGGCAAACAAAATATTGGAAAATTTTAAAATCCTTACTCCAGAACATCGGCGAATAAGGTTGTGGAAGATAGCTGAAAAGAGGCAAAAACGAATCGGCGACATTTTGCATTATTATTTGAACAGGAAAAAGAAAGGCGCACGATGGGTGCCGAAATTGCTCACTCTGTTGGAGTTTTTGGACATCTGCGTTCCAGATCACCTCCAAGCTCATGGTCACTGGTTTTTCGGATTGTGAAGGGACTCTGCTCAACGACTATCTTCTTAAAAACCTACAATGAACGGAGATTGTTATGCCACATTGTTGACGCAAGTGCGTCAAGTGGTTGTCGAGAAACAGAGAGGCAAACTGCCCAAAGGAGACCTATTTTTAAAACACAATACACCGGTACACACTGCGCGATATGCAAGGCGTCCCGTGGACGACACCAGATTTGAAGAAATCAACCAGCCACCATACAGTCTAGATCTGGCTTCTACAGAATACTTGAATCGACTAATTACCAATGGGAATAAGTCTGCAACAGAGCTCCTTTAAACGAACCGAACTGCATCAAAATTTTACTAACTTATTCCCTTCGGTAATTAACCAATTCACTTCTTATTCCCAATCTAAAGAAACACCTCCGAGAAGGAAAATTTTCGAGCGAGGAAGAAGAAATGAAGACGGCACTAGACGGACCGTTTAAAGAGAAACACGGCGAATATTGTTTTACTGAGTTAAAAGCTCTTTATGGTAAATGTAAGAAGTGTATTGAAGTCTAGGAAGGTTATATAGAAAAATAAAATTCTTATTAATTTCTATCAGCTATTTTGATATTTAGACTCAACATTTTTCAGCGTGGACTTAGGAAATAATATTTCAGACATTTTTTTAAGAAAAAATGTGTATTAGTCAAACTTATAAATATTTATTTTATATACATTAGACTATGTCAAATAAGACTGATGTCTTGTTTCTTTCGGTTCTATAAGAAAATTTCGCTGTCGGTCAAAAAATTTCAGTCCTCTATCTCCAATCTAATCAAATAGCCTTGTAGCTCATTCAATTCTAGTATAAAAGGTGGTAGTTTGAAGTAGCTAGAACGGAGCGTTGAAACACAGTACAGATTTTTTTGTATGAAGAATGATGCAGTCTAATGTACATATGTATATACTTATGTATGTACTCGTATATACACAGTTCCAACGCGATTCAGCCAGTAATATTAGTAAATCTATTTTCAATGGGGCACCCTAATATACAAATGTATTTATAGCCATTTACAAAATGTGGTGCGTTTATAGTAAACTCACGATGCTTCAAACAGCCTGAAATGGTGAATATTAATATTTTTACACTGAGCATCTTTTACAGTAATTCTGTGTAACCCATATTTAAATCATAAAACTATTGAAAAATTGTTTTATACTTAATTATATTTCACACGAAAAATAAGACCAAAAATGATTTTGGTTTCGGGGTAATCAAATATACATATATATGTACATATGTTATTTTTCAAGTGAAATACTTCAGTATTATAAAATGGCCGTGCAAAAGTCAGTTAACTTAATCTAGACTACACTGTTCGTAGTAGTGTAGGTTGATATTTTATCCCACCACAGTTGTAATGTCTGAACAATGCACCAACAACTGCTGGTATGGTAAAGAATTGACCAAAATCATTTGAATCAATAGTCATAAGCAAGTTTGCAACATCCTTCTGCACGACTTGCTGCTATGTTCCACCAGCTTGCCAGAATATGGCTCCATGTTGGCTTGGTTTTCATCGTTCATTTAGCTCCTTTCTAACTCTGACGCGCGTCTGAATGCCACAATTCATTCAACAAACGCTAGCACATATGGGCAAATCTAAAAACAGGTAACCTTTGTGTTACTTAGCTTTATTTTCACTGTTGTAAACTAAATCAAGCTGGTTGCTTTTGGATATAATTCACTGACGTATACTTGAAGCCTCAAATAAAATTTGGATCAATTTGCTGCATAACTTTTGAATTATAAGTGTTTAAATTAAAAAAAATAATGAAAACAAGTGAATTTTTTATGTAATTTTTAAGAGGGGCACAATTACTTATGTTATAAATTTTGAAGCACACCATATTCTGATTTGAAATTAAATGGGCATTTAGCACTTATGTGTACACTTCATATGTAGTTGGTAAGTAAAGTGTGCATTAAAAAATAACGAAATGGCAAGTAACTCAAAGTCTGTAACTCCATATTTGACAGTTTTCAAAATTTTCGGTTTATAGCGTATAGGTTTTGAGGCATTTAATTTTAAGAACTTTTTGAGAATGTATTGTATTCTACAAATAATTACAAATAATTTGATACCTTAGAAAGAGGTGTGCTTTCAGAATAAACTAACTTTTAAAGATAAAACATTCTGCGATCTTGAGCGTAATTTTTATTCAAAAAATACCTTAATTGAAGGCACATTTGGAAAATACGTCGAAACGATCTAAATCATTATATAACTGCTAGTCCTTATAAAATTACATACACCTGTAAAATGCTTCAAAAAATGTGTCTCTAGAAGTGTGTAAAAACCCTGATTTACTACTTTAAATGATGCTCCTTCTTTTAGTCAGAAAATTTTGAGAGTGGTATCAAAGCAAATTTTTTTCGACAAATGTTCTGATAGTTGCTCTTACTTAATTGGTGCCTTCTAAATTCAATGGCGTCCTCAGTTTTGCCCTATTGGCTCCACTTTTCGAGATAGCGGTACTTGAAACTTTGCTTAAATTTTAACTATTTTATAAATAAGCACCTGAGTTTTGAAGATATTTTACTAAAATTTTGCACATAACCGTTTTTTTAATATTACCTTAACTATTCTATAAAATCATCGAAATCGGTTCACTAAAACATCCAGCTCCAATACATCTGATTGATCAGAGACGTTGTTTTGCATTATAACTCCTCCAATTAAACAGGTTAAAAATTAGTATAGGTTCAATTTAACATATACAGTATATTTTGCTTAGCTGCACATCATTCTTTGCACGAAAAACTTGTGCACGTAACCGAAAAAGGCACTTAAGCGAATTTTCTTTACTACTTCAATGAGGAAGGTATCCGAATCCCTATGAAACCAAATATTCGCGGAGCACTTACCATGTAGAAATTAATGCAAGCGAAATTTTTACCGAATGTTATCTAATTAACTATATAACTACATAAATTGATAGCCATTTTCGTTGTTCTGCGAGATGAGCAAAATAAATAAAAGGTTGTAAAATTAGGTAATTGTAGGGCCAGTTCAGGTAAACGTAATACTTTCATTGATAATTGATACTAGTCGCACAACTTTTAAGGCAGGTATCGCCAATGTGCAGGTATGTTGAATGCATCTATCGGAGCAGTTTCCTTATAAATGTTAAAAATAATGCTTTTGATGCGCATTTTGGGGTAGGTATCTTAAATGTGCACTTAAGCATAGAGGCAGCAAAGCAAAATATACTGTATCACGCATACAATTTATTATTCAGATATGAAGTCAGAGTTATAGCGCAAAAACACATATCTGAGTAGTCAGTTGTATTGGAGCTATATGTTAATGTGAACCTATTTCGATAATTTTAAGGAATAATTAAAGTAATATTAAAAAACTGCTATGTACAAAATTTTAGTAAAATAACTTCAAAACTGAGAGAGTTATTTATAAAATAATTAAAATTTAATCAAATTTTCAAGTACCGTTATCTCGAAAACCGGACCAATCTGGTAAAACAGGTCATGCCATTGAATTTAGAACGTCCTTGTTAAGTGAGTACAACTTTCAAAATCTTTGCTCAAAGTTTACAACTTGAACAGTGTAATTTGAACCCAGCTTATTCTTTTGTTTTCTATTTCATGTTTATTCCTCGTCTAACTTTTGAAGCACTTGATGAAAATGAATTACATCTATATTAATTGATTTATTAGGAGATTACGAATAAAATGATATATAAAACAAGGTGTGCTCACAAATTTAAAAATTAATTTTTTTTTTTAATTTACCTATTTTTTAGATTTGCCCATATACATATATTTTTTTTTGCCATTCACTCATATCATGCAACATTTTAGGTATTCAACATGTAACGGCTAAGTAGAGAGAATCGATGATGAAGAAGCAGTACTCACTGAAATTGAGTGCAGGCCAGGGATGGAATTCCAAAATTTCAAAATGTGCCTAATGGACTGCAAAAATAGTGCCAAAAAGGAGATGAAAGTGCCACAAAATTGAAATTGCTTACTTTTAGCGCTTTTTAAGAACCCATAGAAATAGTACTTTTAATGTATTTCATTCAACTATTAGAGTAAAATCATAGTAAAATAGCACAACATTTCCAATTAAGAAGGGGAAAAACACTGAAATATAGCTACCTGTTATACCTACCTTATAGGATCTGTTCATACATATACATACATACCTAAGTGCGAAATAATAGCAGTGCGACATTTTGACCAGTTTTGACTATTCTTCTTTACATTGAATAATTTTTATTAATTTTAAATAATGAAGGGCCATTTTAATTTTTAAGTAATTTTAATTTTCACTTTTCGAATCTGTGAGTTATACATCGAGCCCTAACTGCCAAAATAGCGTAAGCGACATTTTTTTTTAAATTTTACTTACGTTACTTTGGCGGTTAGGCTCGATATGATTGTTTGTTATATACTGGCTAAATTTCTATAATTTATTATAAATAGTACCAAAACTGATTGAATTGTGCTAAAAGAGTCCTTGTGAATGAAAGTGCCAAAAATGGCACTATTGTTCCTACTTTTCCATCACTTCGGAGTGCAGGCTTCACCGTCCGTTTGGTGTGTGGGAATGCTGACAAAATGATTGTTGTCCTCATTTGGCTCAAACTCTATTACCCTTACATTCTTTTTCTTCAACGGCCATAACCGAGTTTTCAAATTCCAACGTTGCATGACCGACCACTTCATTTGTTTTTCTCCAAGGTCTGTGTTTTGGTCAAGGGTGTTTCCGTTGCCTTTTCCGTTTGCTTTCGATTCTATTTGTTTTGGTATGTAGTATGTTGCCTTTTGGTAATGGTCTGGTCTGCATTGCCTTCGTGGTTTGTTTTGTTGGTTTTGTTCCTTACAGTTTCTGCAATTGTTTTGCTCACTCGTTATGCAGCATCCATTACGTTGGCCAAGAGTTGTCAATGCTTACATCGTTTTTCTGCTGAGGACGTGATTTTTGACGGCTGCTTATTTGCAGTTAAAGTTGCATGCAAACTTAGAGTTCTCGTATTCGGATTTAGTTACATATCAATTTTTCTGCTGCGCTTCAATACATACACACAACTTAAAGTTTGCATGTTTGGGTATTTGTAGTTGTCACGTTTTACATACTCGTACATGCACATAACTGCATACACGTGTGTATGCACGCTGACAAATATGCAAAGTGCTGATTAAGCATTTCAAGTAGAATTGTGAAGTGAAGATTGGAATTGATACACGGTTGCACATATTTGTGGTGCTCACAGTTTCCTATTGTCAGGTGTGTTCATTTCATCGCCATTTAACCTTAAAACATTGCTATATTAATTTCAAAGCTCATTAGGACTTCATCAGAATTTGTGCGGTACAAATCGTATGTACCATATAATGGAACCGTCGAAGAGATGAGATTTAATTTAAGAACGACAAGGGTCCGATTACCACTGAAGTCTTATGAGGAAATGCCTTGATTTTCGAAAAAAAGAAAAATTAACTAATAAAGTAACTTTAATTAACTTAACCCTTAATTAGGCGCATACAGAAAATCACACAATTAGTCGCATTGGGCCTCCAGTGACCTTAATAAAAGTGTTAAAAAAAAAGAGTTAAAAAGAGGACAATTTTGACTTGAAACTTAATAATAAAAAATAAAAACTTACCTCCGTCAATAAATGTTACGTTTGTGGGCACTCTAGCGAGTAGTGACACATATGTACGCCACGATCTTCTGGCCGTGATTTATTTATGTACCCCGCGTGTGGTTAGGAAGCTATAAGCATTTTTGTTTTCAACTTGAAATGGTCTTGACCCCATGCGCCTAATTAAGGGTTAATAAAATAAAATAAGAGAGTATTAAAATAAATAGTTCCAGGCAAACATGTCCACGCATGTGTAGAAAGCTTTTGATCGCCATTCACAGGGGAGTGGCTTAAGCAGGAACCGAACTCCGTTCGGAAGCTATGGGTAAAATGAAGCCTGGGATGAGACCCCTTCTTTTGAGGACGACTTTCACAAACGTTTAAATGAATACGATTTGAGTGAATGCACCTAAAATCTCCTGAACCTTTATGTGTAACGTATCTTTAGCCCGGTAGTTGATGTCGTCTAAAAGACAAAGACCGACATCACCTTCGATAAAAAAATCGATGGCCGAGGTAAGCCAAAAAACGCGTATAGGCTTGCGCGACATTAGTTTTTTTTTTACCAAATCGAATATCTCGAGCTGTGTTAGATTAAGTAGAGCTTCCATTTCCCCTGTTATAGATAGTTAGGCATGTTAGTCATTAGAGCTTGCACATTTTTCAATGGCCGTTGTTTGATTGGTCTTTTTCCACCATACGAGTATTTCATACACTATTATGGGTTTGACCATCAGAGTGCATACTCATAAGGTTACTTTGGGGCTTAAACCCCATGTTTTAATTACGATTTTTTTTTAGTGGTAAACAAGTATTTCGTGGTTTTGTTTATAATCGAAGTGAGATGTGTATCCTAATTGAATATTCTTTAACGAGAGTTATGCCTAGATATTTAACCTCTTCATAGATTAATTCTTCTGGTGAATTGCACGTTATATATATGGCGTCTTGTATAAAGTTCCTAATGGTCCTTTCATGATCGCCCTTTGTTGTGATCATCGGCATATCGTACGTAGTGATATCTTTTTTTTTATTGAAGACTTGATCTAGAACGTCAACCAGTATAGAATATTGAAGTGGAAGTAGGACCGCCTTTGCATTTGATAAGCAAATTGGATGTTATGTAGTGGAGTGTGAGGGCGAGTATCTCCTCCCTTAAATGATGGTCCAATAGTTTTTCCACATGAAAAATGAAAGGCTAATCGCCCTGTCAGATTATGAAGAGTCCACTGGTTTATTCTCTCTATTTGGTATGAAGATTTCTTGACTTCCTTCCAACTTCTTGAACCATGTTCAAGTCTTACGCAAGACCTGAAAATGTGAACCAATTTTGGAGTAATCTTGTTTGTTCCTTTGGAAAGTTGTGCCGGGAATATGCCATCTGGCCACGGAGACATATAAGGCTTAAAATATTTTATAGCCCAGTCTAATTTGTTGACATCTCTTTTATATACATATTGAGTCGAAGACTAATATAATAGAATTATTGCAATTCTCTCCCGTGAGTTATCAATCCCTATGTTACTACCTACATTTGTGAAAGTGTGTCCCCAAAAGGAGCTCTGGGGTTTTCCTGAATTTGTTTGTAGAGGATCCATCCTATCCCGTTAGAGATTGTCTATGAGCATGAGTTCACCCTTGGAAAGGTAGTTTTGGATTCTGGAAGTAGCTGAAATATACCTTAGGTCCTCACAGAAGCTCTTCCAAAAATTTCTCTTAGATATCCTAAGGTCATGGTTATATGTTCGGATGGACATTTTGTTGTCGTCCCAGGTGTTTATCCTGTTATCTTGAATTCAAATCAGGAACTTCTTGATGAATGGAATTAAAAAAATTGGCTTGTTACCCCTATTTTCTCCGGCTATGTTACTTAGTAGTGAAAATTCTAAGAGCGACTCACCTCTTGTGCTGGTATCAGTATTGCCCCATTTTGCGCTGTGCATTTTGCAATAGTCCACTTGTTACTTTATTAGATATAGATATATCAAAGAAAGGCATAAACATAATACTGGTCCCTACGATTATCGCTGCCCTTAGTTTGGCTGATATTTTATCATAAATTACCTGTGTATATTTGATAACAAGTTTTTGGAGTCGCATTTTTATTAAATTTGATCCTTTGAAAACACAAGTACATGTTCTGGCTGTATTTGAGTGTGGATAATTAATCGCTTGCTATTATTTGTTAACTTCCAAAACCGAAACCTGGGCTCGAACGTTGTCAGAAGCAACATGCGAAAATTATGTGGTGAGTTTGGCGAAAGGCTGAAGTACGCTCAGTTAAGCCCGAGTTGGGGGAGGTCCCGTCGCGGATCTCCGTCGCGATAAGAGTGAAAGCCACAAGACTACCCGTTCTGAACCAAACCCCTCTCCACCATTNTTTCTAATTAATTTTGACCAAACATTTTATTCAGTTTTTAAGGTAATTTCAAAGTCTCAAATGAAACGTGAACTACGGCCGGCAGTGAAATCTAAGATTTTCGTTTTGGGTCTAAAGAACATAGAGAAACCTATCGCAAAAGTAGGTTCGTATACGAAGCGTACGATTTCTTTTGAAGTGCATGACCCCACACGAGGGCTGTGTTCATAATAACTGGCTCCGTAACTTTCTTTTGGACAGTTCCTCTGTTTTACTAATGGTTCCAATGGAATTATGTAGGACAACCTCGCACCAATAAATACACCTAAATACGCTACTGCTGACATCATATCCAATACTAAATACCCGTTTACATTTAGGGTTGTGTACTCTTTATTCATACATAAGTATATAGGTATATAGGTGTATATGTAAAAGTGCTTCTAAGTGTACGGATACCACTGAGTTTTGTCCCTGCAGGGAGTGACGTTAGCTTATACCTAACTTTAGTCTGTTTACGCGAATACTAGTGCTAACTATTAACTGTGTATTTTGTTCGAAAAAAGCTAACTACTTTTGTGGGGCGATGGCCGCAAAAAAGTCAGACCTGGATACCTCTGCATTACATGTCAACTAACTTGTAACTAACTACTTTTGGACATAAAATATCAATAAGAAAAACAAAATATTTTTTTGTTTTTTTACTTTTTTATTTACTTATTTATTTACTTTATTTTATTACATTTCATATTTGTTTACATATTCTGCTCTGGGTGGCCCCATATTCGAACACCGTCAGACATAACTTTAAAATGATAGTATACAATTTCGATCTTCCTTTTATTTGTCCTGAATATGAAAAAGAATCTGCGAAGTTCAGAAAAAAAGTGTATTGAAAGTAATTTTTGTATGAGGATATTTAATAGAAACTTGTAAAGAAAACCAACTCCCGGTTCCGTCTGCATGACTCCTGCACGACTTTACAATTCACTTTAAGTTGGTTTTGTCATAGCTAATTAAAAGTGAGGTATTAATCGAAATCTCGCCAAAAAGCTAACTATAAGTTGGTTAGTTTTAACAATTGATAACACTGGTCTACAAGGGTTTTGCGAATAAGACGGGACCTGGTGTTTCCGAACGGATTTTTCGTGCTGAACACGAATCTGGGGTCCAAAACTTCCCATCACGTCACGTTTTCGAGAAAAAAGGGGTTGAAACCCCTAAAAACAGCGTTTTTGGCCATTTTTGAAAAATTGTAGAGCTGAACCCTTGTAGACCAGTGTTATCAATTGTTAAAACTAACCAACTTATAGTTAGCTTTTTGGCGAGATTTCGATTAATACCTCACTTTTAATTAGCTATGACAAAACCAACTTAAAGTGAATTGTAAAG